>NC_087353.1:2236427-2539457 GCF_030014295.1 Loxodonta africana
CAGTTTCCCTGAATATAGTCTAAAGCCTGGTATTCTTTTTGATCAATTTGATCAATTTTGTCACCTAGAAGAGACTTTGATACTATCTACATATGAATTTTTTAGATATGATAGAGATAGTTGATGTTCGGGTAGCAGATTTTCAGACCCATTAAAAAAAACCCGCTGCCGTTGAGTAGACTCCAACTCATAGGAACCCTATAGGACACGGTAGAGCTGCCCCAGAGGGCTTCCAAGGGGCAGCTGGTGGATCTGATCTGCGTGCTCTTAATCATTGCACTGCCAGGGCTTTTCAGACAGTGGGGTTGTTTTCTCATCCTAACCCTGCCTCTAGCTAACTGCATAGTTATAGGCAAAGCTGTTGGTGTTTCTGAGCCTCAATATTTCCACTGTAAAATGGGTTTGAATTTAGTAATATCTAAGGATGCTTCCACTACACATCCGTTGACCCTGTATTTATTGAACGCATATTGAGTTTGGAAACCCTGGTGGCATAGTGGTTAAGTGCTACTGCTGCTAACCAAAAGGTTGGCAGTTTGAATCCACCAGGCATTCCTTGCAAACTCTATGGGGCAGTTCTACTCTGTCCTTTAGGGTCGCTATGAGTCGGAATCGACTCAACGGCAGTGAGTTTATATTGAGTTTGGCAGACACAACATTAGAGACATGAGAGTCTAGTGATCAGAAGTGGACACAACCCACCCTAATGGTGCTTACACAGTAGTGAGGAAGAGAGGCGCCAACGACAACCATGAAAACCAAACAAATATGTAGTTACTATTTTTTTTTTTATGGTGCTGAGTGCTACGAGGCCATACGCTGAGCTGAAACATGAGGTTGTTATCTAGCTGTGTGAATGATAGTGACGTAAGGCTGATTTCCAAACTGAAGATCACTCATATCCCTAGTTTTCCACCTCATCATTCTGACACCAGCCACCCACATGGCTCTTTCTCTCTCCCACCCTAACCACCCAGAATTGGGTTTCCACAAATTAAGACTCTGCCCTTCCATCCCTTGCCCAATAGGAAATGCCAGCCTCTCTGCCCATGGTGGGCTCAATAATTCACTATAATGACTCACAGAGTTCAAAGAAATGATTACCTGTACTTACAGTTACTCATTTGTTGTAACCAGAAAGGATGTAAGTGTAGAACCGCAGCAGGCACAGTCTGGGAGAGTACCTGGAACAGGGCCTCCATTGTCCCCAAGGGTACGCTGCTCTCTCTCCCGCAGACGGATGTCCTTATGGACCCAGGAGGCCCTTAAAAAGAGCACTCCAAGGTCTGATTCCCCTAGTCATGATAAAATGGTGATAATGATAACATTGCTTTTGGGATAGATAGGTGTTTTGATTTAGACAGAAAATACTTTAAGAATTAACTCATAATTTTGTCAAATATTAATACGTAGATATCTGTGTTGTATAAGTGGCCTGTAGATAATAAATTATTCTAAATTTTCATAAAATTATAATTCAGAGTACAATTTAACCCAAAATGCTAAGGGTAGTGAAATTGTGTTTTATTTTTTCCTGTGCATAATTTTCTCATTTAATAAAAATAAATCTACTGCCATCAAGTGGATTCCAGTCCTATATGGCAGAGTAGAACTACCCCATAGGGTTTCCAAGGCTGTAAATCTTTATGGAAGCAGGCTGCCACATCCTTCTCCCACGGAGCGGCTGGTGAGTTTGAACTATCAACCTTTTGATTAACAGCCCAGCACTTTAATCGCTGTGTTACCAGGATTACTTTTAAAAAAAACAAACAAACAAAAAAGCCTGTTTCCGTTGATTTCGACTCATTGCGACCCTTTAGGACAGAGTAGAACTGCCCCATAGAGTTTCTGAGGAGCTCTTGGTGGATTAATAATAAACATTACTAGTAAATGGTAATAGTAGCTTGTTAATAATATTGATAAAATTACTTCAGTTAGAATTTTGGGCACTTGATATTTGTGCTAACCACCTTATCTGTAACCCCATGAGGCATGTGATGTCATAAGGACATCTTGCTGACAAAACTGAGATCAAGAGAGGCGAGGGGAATAGTCAAGGGCATAGAACAAATGATTGTGAACCAGATCTGCCTCACTACAGAGCCCCAGCTGCCCACCACTTGGCCTCACAGCCTCTGAAGAACATTACCTATGACGTAATACATTACGTTAGTGGTAGCCTTTGTCAGTATGTTAGTGTAAGAATCCTGTCACATGTCAGTTGTTTTTCTACATAAAGTAACAATAGAGCTACCTATCAACTATTTACCTAGTTTCAGAATAAGGGATGAGGAATCAAAAACATTACAAAATTGCCAGAATATTTTTTTTTCTTTTTTTAGAGGGCTAGAAAACACGAGGGATGTGAGGCATTTTTAAGCAATCTTCACCTTCTATATGAAATAAAAACTTATATTTCCAGTTGTTTTATTAATTTATTGCTTAATATAGATTTTACCAACACCGATGACCAAGCATAGCAACATCCATAGGCATAGGAATTTTTCTGGGCATTGGGGTGCTCAAGTACCTTCAGTAAATAAGTTTTTGAGTTGCCAAAAGCTTTCCCTCACGCACGAGTGGTTGACCATAACTGGCAGACATCAACTCTTCCATGCAGGGAAGAGCAGATAAACAGAGCAAATTAGAAAAATCACTGGGTTCCTGAAATCCAAATCATTTTCTACATGAGAAGCTCAAGAAAAATGATTACCTCAGGGTTTGACCACAAAGAACTAAACACCAATGTCCTTAAGAATGAACAATGCATCATGCATCTTTGAGTCCTAATATCTAACAGAGTTGCTGGCACCCAGCAGGCTCCAGATAAAGATTTTTTTGAACAGAAACAATGTGAAGCTTTGACTTGTCTACTGTCTCTAACTCATAGCTTGTTACCATAACTCATAGTTTATGTTACTACCATATGCAGGTAGTGTAAGCAGTATGCTGGCCTTTGACCTTGGTGAGGCAGAGGTTGATGCTGAAAAAGGTTCTTAGTGGAGGCCCAATGGGGCTCATTTTGACATAAAATAAATTTTTTTTTAAAGTAAGTCACCAAAGACCTGCTGATTCTTCCCATCACTTCTCTTATTAAAAATAAAATAAGTAAACCTAATAATTACTTTTTTCAGATTTCACTTCAACACTTAGGCTCTGAGTAGAGACCAGTGACTATTGAGTTGATTCTGACTTATGGGGACCCCATGTGTGTCAGGGCAGAACTCTGCTCCACACCTGCTGTGTATGAGGTATTCTGCAAGGTAATGGAGATTTTAAAAAGACAACTAAGTCAAATCACGTATCCAATAAACTCACATTTCAATTGGATGTTTATGATACCCCATACTCTGTGCCAGAATCTCCTGTCCTCTAAATGGTCTCTGAATATGTCGTTGTTGTTATTAAGTGCCATCAAGTCAGCTCCGACTCAGCGACCCTGTGTACAATGGAAGGAAACACTGCCCTAACCTTTGGCATCTTCACAGTTGCTATGTTTGAGCCCATTGTTGCAGCCACTGTGTCATCCATCTGGTCAAGTGTCTTCCTCTTTCTCGCTGACCCTCTACTTTACCAAGCATCATATCCTTCTCCTGGGACTGGCTTGAATACAGAGAAATTAAAAGATAAGTAGGAAAATAATTGCATGAAGAGAGAAACTCCTAAAACAAAGCCTGAGGATAAGATTGGTATTGAACATTTGGGAAAGTTTCGTAAAAGGGTAGCTAACTCTAGGTAGACAAAGCATGGGAAACAACAAAGAAGCTTAAGGAAAATGATGAGTACAGTAACTAGGAAGGACTGTGGTGTTGGATGTGGGGAGGAAAGGGTGGCCCTAGAGTGCATTCTGGGGTAACAGACAGACATGAGAGCCACTAAGGGCAATCAATGTCTGGCTGTGGTGGGACCTCTGACAGGGATACAACAGTGTGCAGCAAGTGAGGAAGAGCTCTGGGTAGCTGTGTGTGGCAAGAGAACAGAGAGGAAATGGTGGCGAGTACACTGGGACACAGGCAGCGGGATGAAATGCAAACCACTGGTACTTTGTCATGAGGCTCTAACTGTGAGAATAAATATTATTTTCTATCACCAATATGGCCAATCATTTTCGAAGTGGTATTTAAAAGATTTATTTAGTTTTACATTTTGTTTATTTGGGACAGTACAGTGTATACCTAACAGTGGTGGCTCCCAGTATAGCTAAGGGCTACTGTGTTTATTAGTTCTAGCACATTCTGACTATTCCCAGCCAATTACATCACTTTGGCAAAAGACAATTTTTTTGTACAAATAGAAAGGTGAAGATTTATTTTTTTACATTTTAAGTAGTGTGTCCTAAAAGATCGTATTGATTTGTATCCACGTTATACTTTTCCAAGAAGTCACTAGCTAAGAAATATTTTCTTATCTGGTGTTTCCTCTTTTCTTAACTCGCTCAAAATAGCTTCTTCATAGAATAAATAGGATCTAACTCTCAAGCCCTATGAAAGAAATTCATGTCAGCTTATTGAATATGTATACATACCTATATAAGAGAAATCATTAAACTAATATAATATGTACCCATGTAATTTTTATAAAATCTCTACTCTCCTTGTGTGTACAAACCTCCATAAATCAGGCATGTAATATAAAGACACATTAAAGAAGAAAGGAGATTTCCGTTATTCTGGAAACCAGGTTGCAGATCCATCGTCTCAGGAGCCATGTTGGCTCCATGGAGGTGCTTACGTTATTTATCATTAGTTTATCTTCTTGTTCATTTATTCAACAGACATGCAATGAATGTCTTACTGTATGCTACATGTTCATACCTAGAAAGAGGGCATGGAACACATTTCTTAACTGTATTGATAGCACATTGCAATGAATCTTGTGTCGCCAAGAAATTTCTTTCTTTCTGATTCCCACTATCTTCATTCTAGTGTGAAGTATGTATCTTCAGTCTTCTCTCTATGATTGTGGTTGAAGGAGAGCCTTGTCTCATTGCTTTGGGAGTATCTCTCTCCTTCAGCTCTTAGACCTTTATTCTTCCTGTGTCCTAACATCCTTGCTCCAGGCCCCCACACTACACAATATGGTGGCTAGACACAGACCTTTGTGTTGCATTTTTTAAGACAATCCACCCATTTCGTGGCCACCTATGCATGAGTTTAAATCATTCACATAAAGACTTGATTGGGGGGAAAAAAATCTTAAAAACTAAGCTATATGAACTTGGACAAGTGACATTAATTATTCAGATTCTATTTTTCTCATTTGTAAAATGTATTATATTCATCACAATGTACCCACTATGTAGAAGGATTTATACATAATTGACCCTTAGAAATTTGTTGAATGATTGATGTATGAATTAATAAGTTCTTTTCAGCTTTTATCTATACAATTCTGTTTCATAAAAGTAAAATTATTTAAATAGTAGAAGGTATATGGAGACTATGTTTATTAATATAATGTTGTCGCTGTTAGGTGCCATCAAGTTGGTTCTGATTCATAGTGACTCCATGCACAATAAAATGAAACACTGCCCGGTCCTGCGCCATCCTCATGATCATGGTTAATCTTGAGCCCATTGTTGTAACCACTGCGTCAGTCCATCTCGTTGAGGGTCTTTCTCTTTTTCACTGACCCACTACTCTACCAAGCTTGATGTCCTTCTCTAGGGACCAATCCCTCCTGATAACATGTCCAAAGTATGTGAGATGATGGTATTTTTATGTGTAATAAAGAAAATTAAAAATTGGGATAAAAGAATACCTGTACTAGTATAAAACACCTAACATTCCTCAAATCTTTTTAGCTTAAAAGATTTTTCCCACCACAGCTAGGGGCAGAAACTCAGCTACCATCTATATTATAGCACAATTACAGTCCTCTCTTGGATACTGATTCTGTGGGAGCCAGTGAGCAATGCTGGCACTACCGTCACCCCACTGAGGAGAAAGCTCTTCAGAAGGAACACTGGAAATTAAAACTATATTTCCTGGTTGAACTCTATATAGTTAATGATTAACAAGCAATAATCCTACTAAAATAAGGTGTTATTAAGGAAATTTTACTATAACACCTATAAGGATGACAAAGATAACGAGTAGGTAAGATATTCATTATAAGGAATCCCACTCCTCCATCTGTTCATTCCAGTTGTTGCCAGTGTACTATCTGTTACTAAGCAACTGTAAAAGTATTAGTGGATAATGTATCAAGTCTTTTAAGACTGGCATATTATCATGGATCATTTTAATAAAATTACATTTGGTCATAAAATATGAATCTAATCACCTTTTGGAAAATACCTTCTTAATCAAGTTATGTTTTTAAGTATTTCCAAAACATTCATATGAAGACATAAATGAGTTTTAAAATAGACATAAAAATAAATATTTCAAGGTATGTATTTTCTAAGCTTGATTCTTTAAACTATCTTTACAATTAATTACATGGTTCTATACACACACACACACATATATATATATATACACAGAGATAGATTTATAAATCTATATCACCACCTTATGGTCTACAAGTCTCAGGAAAGAAAGACCATTAAAGAAAGACCAGCACTACTTCAAAGATAACAGTGAAACTCTAAAGATGGGTACATTGCCTTACAGTTGATCCCAACTCATAGCAACCCTATAGGACAGAGTAGAACTGCCCTGTAGGGTTTCCAGAGCAGTAAATCTTTACAGGAGCAGACCGCTACAGCTTTCTCCATGGAGCAGCTGTGAGTTTGAACCATTGACCTTTTGGTTAGCAGCCAAGTGCTTAGCCGGTATGCCATCAGGACTACTAAAGCTGACTAGGTCCACGTTCTACCTTTCTATCAACCATCTAGTTTGTCTCTATTATGAGTACCGTTCTGATTATTCAAAACCCAGCTGTAGTCTCTTTTCTCTGATGCCTGTCCTGTTGGGATAGCCAGAACTACCTGCGCCTTCTGTTGCTGCACTAAAGCATGGTTACTTGAATGCATGTTTAGTAAGTTCTACACTCTGCCTTCTATCAGGCATTTACTCGTCCTTTTTGTTTTTCCACAACCACTCACTAGATTGACATCACAGTCCATATGTGATTTATTTAGCTAGTTATTTGTGTTCCTCTTTTTCTCTTCCATTTCCTTCCCAGTATGTAATATTTTGAACAGAGTAGGCACCCAGAAAACATTATTTAAACTGAACTGAACCATGTTAAAATTTAATCATGCTTTGAAATACTACACAGTGAATTATTGAAAAAAAAAAAAAATCCAGCAATTTCTAATCTGTTAATCTGATAGTGCCTTCTTTCAATTTTGGTAAAAACAGTAAATTGAATACTAACTGACTTTCAGAAAAATTTGTTACCCTTGTCTTAGTTTTCTAGTGCTGCTGTAACAGAATACCATAAGTGGATGGCTTCAATAAACAGAAATTTATTCTCTCACAGTCTAGTAGGCTCGAAGTACAAATTCATGGTGCCAGCTCCAGGGGAAGGCTTTCTCTCTCTGTTGGTTTAGGGGGAAGGTCCTTGTTGTCATTCTTCCCTTGATCTAGGAGTTTCTCAGTGCAGGGACCCCAGGTCCAAAGGAAACGCTCTGTTCCCTGCTTTTCTTTTTTGGTTGTAGGGAGTCCCTCTCCTCTCTGCTCCTTTCCCTCTTTCATATCTCAAAAGAGATTGACTCAAGATACAACCTAACCCTGTACACTGTGTCCTGCTTATTAACATAACTGCCTCTAATCCTGCCTCATTAACATCATGTTGTTGTTTTTAGGTGCCGTTGAGTCGGTTCCAACTCATAGTGACCCTATGCACAACAGAACAAAACACTGCCCGGTCCTGTGCCATCCTTACAATTGTTGTTATGCTTGGGCTCATTGTTGCAGCCACTGTGTCAGTCCACCTTGTTGAGGGTCTTCCCCTTTTCCGTTGACCCTGTACTCTGCCAAGCACGATGTCCTTCTCCAGGGACTGATCCCTCCTGACAGCATGTCCAAAGTATGTAAGACATAGTCTCGCCATCCTTGCTTCCAAGAAGCATTCTGGTTGTATGTCAAACAGGTTAGTATTTACAACACATAGGATAAGGATATCAGATCACAAAATGGAGGATATTACTAGGAATCACGGCTTAACCCAGATGACATAGATATTTGGGGGACACAATTCAATCCATAACACTCCTAAATTAGAGTTGCTTATTGTCTAAATGCTCTGGTATCTATGGATGATACATCATTGTAAGATTCAGAATCGGTGAAACATATTCCTTTCTTTTCTAAAGGGGAAGAAGAACAAACAAAAAATAAAGTATAAAATAATCTGAGGATACTCAGGTTATGGCACTTTCTCAGGCAAATCAATTTTGGGATAAACAGTTAATGAAGTTGAAGATATGGAAATTGATACCATTAGAGCCCTCCTTTGTGCATCTTGGAAAAGCTTAAAGTATAAAGCCCTAGAGGTATGAGTGTTCATCAGGCTTGAAGGTGGTACTGTGAGTTGTATAAAAGAAGCATGGGACGTGGTATCTGTGTTCTTTGGAGCTCACACACATTGGGGGAAGGTAAAACTAATTCCCATAAATCATTCACCATTGAACTGAAATACAGTTTAAATGAAATAAAATTGAATTGAAATAAATTGATTTAAGATTTAAAAACTGCATTGATGTAAAAATCAGTGTACTGGATAGATCATTGTATAGGAAAATTCAGAATATAGAAAAGCTGTGAGTTTGAGAACATTTGATAATGGTTTTAGGAATTGACAGAATTCAGAGTGGACTTTAAAGATAGGTAGATTTGGAAACAGGGAGCAGAGGAAGAATTGTATTTCAAGCAAGGGAAACAGAATGAGCTAAGCCAGGTTAGCATGATGGGTTTGGTGGACAAGATAATATTAATCTAAATGAAGGAGAAGACTTGTCTAATTGTAAAGATATATGATAAAAGAATTATGATGGTGTCAGATAATGGAGGGCCTTGAACAGCAGATTTAGTTTTGAGGGGAAAAATGACATGAGGAAATCTCTCTTTGAGGAAAATTTGTTTTCCATCTATATACAACACAGATTGGAAAGGAAAGAGATCAAAGACAGTATTTGGGGTGATGAGCCCAAGGGTCATAAATCGGAGCTCCCGCAATAGCTATAATCCCAAAACCCATTGCTATCAAGTCAATTCTGGCTCTTAGGAACCCTATAGGACAGAGTAGAACTGCCCCAAAGGGTTTCCAAGCAGCGGTTGGTGGATTCGAACGCCCGAACTTTTGGTTAACAGCAGCAGCTGTTAACCAGTACACCACCAGGGTTCCAATAGCTATAATAGCTACAATTTATTCATGTCCCTGTCTTAGAAGAAAGGCCTGGTGATCTGCTTCTGAAAGCTCTAAACACTGGAAACCCTATGAAACTGCAACACATGGGGTTGCCATGAGTCGGAAAACACTCAACAGCAGCTAGTTTGTTTTTTTTTGGTTGCTAGTCGTTGTAGCAAGTGATGTAAAGGTATATCTCAAGTAATCTGTCCAAGATACCATCAGTTTGGTGGTGGTGTTTCTATTTTACAGCAGAGAAAAGTAAGACTTACAAATCATACTCAGTGTATGAATGTAACGGGGAGATCCAAGATTTAGATCCAGTGTATAGACTGTGCGTCGTGTATTCCATATTCAGTCCGTGGCTTAGCTCTCCGAATGGGAGTGAAAATATGCAGCCTCTTAGTTAAACGTGAAGGAACTATTGTAAGAAGTTAAATATATTTCTAGAATTTTAAATAAAAGGGTAAGAAATGAAGAAATTGCATTCAAATAAAAATCCTAATAAAAAATTTTTTAAAAAACACAAATTTTTATAAGTTGTTTCATTCATCAGGTATGTGGAGAAATAGCATTTTCTATTTTATTTCTGCTTTAAATAAGATTAGAAAAAGGAATGGGAAACGATACGTTTGAAGCCTTGGCACTTCAGAAGCTCAACCCTAATGCACAAAGAGGGAGTTTTCAATGACACTAGTTTCCAGTGAGGCAGGTCACATGAGTTTGGGAACCATAGACAGAGGGGGATAGAAGACAAACTTTATCTGTTATTCAGTTTTACATAGAATTAACCCAAAAAGGTGTTGCTGTTTAAAATATAGCCCATATCTATAATTTCAGAATCAGTTTCCTAGCTACATAAGGAAACAAGGATTGTAAATACATCTAAATTCGTAGGCAGACACAGACTCTATTCATTATTATTATTATTTTGCATTGTAAAGTAGACAGTGTTATAAAGTGTGACCTTCATGGTTCATACTTTCTTTTTAACTTACTAAAGTAATATTGGGAACCCTGGTGTCACAGTGGTTAAGTGCTACAGCTGCTAACCAAAAGTCAGCAGTTCGAATCCACCAGGCGCTCCTTGGAAACTCTATGGGTCAGTCCTACCCTGTTTTATAGGGTCACTATGAGTCGGAATCGACTCGACGGCAATGGGTATTGTTTTTGGTTAAAGTAATATTCTCCCATAATTGTCAAATATGGTTATTGGAAAAAAAAAGAAAAACACAATTTCATAGTTTCACTTCGTAGAGTAAGGTTTTAGAAAAATTCTTATTTGAAGACTTTTTACTTGTGAGGGGAAACTTTTATACTTTTAGATGGGAAACTCCCACAAGGCTACCTCATACTCAATGCTGAAATCCAAACCACTAGTAGCGTCCACTCAGATGGGTGGATTTTTTTTCTTTTTTTAAAGAAAAATACTTTGGAACTTTGGAACTATAGTGAAAATGGTTTCAGAATTAAAATTATACACAGCAACAACAGAACAATACAGTTAATGTGAAGTTTCTCAAAGCATTTTTCCGTGAAAATATCACTGAGTGTGTTGCCAAAAGGTGCAGCATCTACTCACTGACTGTAATGAGTGCTTGAAGAGATTAAAAAGAAAGAAAATGAAAGGATATTCAGAAAAAGACTGACAATTTAAGTATCTGATGTATAATTGGAACCAATATACCTGCCCAAGTTTGAATATGGGAAATAGGTAGGACCACTGGAACCATCTAAATCTATTTAACTAAAACCTTCTTTCCAATATTGTAGGAAATAGTTCAAATTGACATTTTTAGAGAGTAATTTGGCTGGATTCCAGTTTGGGCAGAACACTTAATTTGAAAAAATTCTACTCTTAGGGATGCTAATTGTTTTTTCAACCTAATACCCTTAATGATACAGAAGATAACGTAAAATTATCTTCAATTCATTTGGACACAAACATGATAAAATTATAAAGGTAATATGCTGGGAAATTATTAATCCTAGGATTGTTCTCTTATGTATGGGTTCTAAATGGAGACATCTAAGTGTTTTCCTCTACTGTGTCTGAGATGGTCTCGTGATCGCAGTTCTTCTCCCATCTTAAAGAGTGCGTTTCTCTAGTCTCAGTACAATAATATCAGCTTGCTAATTTATGTCACCTGCCTTTGAAACAGGTGTTGTCACTCTTATGGTCTCAACGGAGCATGATTCACAGAGAGAGGAAGAACAACCTGAAGCCTCCTATAAAGTTTATTACTGCTGTGGCTCTGGAGACTGTGTAGTGAAGCACCCAGGGTGTCCTTTCCTGGCAGCATGATTTGTTGGCAGCTAGCTGCTGCTTTTTACTTATAACATTTAAATTAAAAACTAGAGGTTCATTTGCTATCAGTGTCTAATATTTTGACATGTCATCAGTGGCACAAGGAATATTAGGGTTTGTTCAAACTTAATATTTTAAAAGAGCTCAGAACAATTTAGTAATGATTCTGTTCTTGTAATTTTATTTATTTTTGTTTTTCTTTCTTCAGGAAAATCTTTCATGTGGAAATTAAACCATGATAATTGAGTAATATTGATTTTAATATTTCAGATAAATCATCGTATATTATGAAACTATTGCATATGGCTCTTGAAATGGTATCCTGGGACTATTACATGAAGTGTTATCTATTTAATTATTGTTGTTGTTGTTGTTAGGTGTTGTCGAGTAGGTTCCAACTCATAGCAACCGTATATACAGCAGAATGAAACACAGCCTGGTCCTGTGCCATCCTCACAATGGTTGCTGTTTGAGCCCATCGTTGCACTCACTATGTCAATCCACCTCACTGAGGGTTTTCTTCTTTTTCACTGACCCTCTACATTTTTTTCCATTACCAAGCATGACGTCTTTCTCCAGGGACTGGTCCCTCCTGATAACATGTCCAAAGTATGTGAGACGTAGCCTCACATTCTTGCTTCTAAGGAGTATTGTGGCTATAATTCTTCCAAGACAAATTTTTGTTCATTCTTCTGGCAGACAATGGTATATTTCAATATTCTTCACAACACCATAATTCAAAGGCATCAGTTCTTCTTCAGCCTTCATTTAATTAGTAGTATCTTGAAATCAGAATTTGTTTGAAATGAAAATTATAATTCACATCTCCAAAAAACCAAAACCCTAAACTTGTTGCTGTGGAATCGATTCCAACTCATAGCAACCCTATAGGACAGAGTATAACTGCCCCGCTGGTTCCCAAGGAGCTGCTGGTGGAGTGTCAAACTGCAAACCTTTTTGTTAGCAACTGAGCTCTTAACCACTGTACCCCCAGGGCCCCATATCTCAGGTTCCCTTTCATCTTTGAAACACAATAGGTTTCAAAGGGGTCAATAACAGGGGTTGAGCCTCCAAGGTATGGCTGTAAACTAGGGCCCAGGCTTCCTAAGGAAGAGAAAGAAAGCTCTCTGCAGAGGAGAGAAACATTTGACCAGTGCGGTGACCATTCTCTTTTGCTGAGCACTCCCTCAAGGGGAAAGGGTGAGAAGATAACAACAGTGCCCAGGGCAACCCAGGTAAAATGATGATTTAAAGAAGCAGGAATAACTAATCTAATCAGGATTTTAAATTGAGGCTCTGTAATGTAAATTATCTGCCCTACAAATGATAAAACTGTATGTAAAAAAAATCTTTGTGATTCATCAATTAAATTGTCATATGCACTTTTTTTGTGGGGGTGGGGGGGAGAGTCTAAAAGTAGAGTAATCAGGTCATCAGTTACCCAGAAAATAAACAATTGGTAAGAGATTTTGCCTTCTCTTTCTATGGTGCATTCAATCTATAGAAAAAATGATTGGCATATGGTAGTAAGTCATTAATAAAATATTGAATGATTATGAAGCCACGCTCATATCACTATAAGAAATAATACTCTCCTCTGGGTGACTGACCCACATCCTACTGTCAGCACAGACATGAACAAGTTTTGAAAATGAATAAAAACCAAAAACCAAAGTCATTGCCATCGAGTCAATTCCAACTCACAGCGACCTTATATGACAGAGTAGAACTGCCCCATAGGGTTTTCCAGGAGCTTCTGGTGGATTCAAACTGCAGACCTTTGGTTAGCAGACGTAGCTCTTAACCACTGCACCACCAGGGTTGCCATTCTGGCTCATAACCAAAAACCAAACCAAACCCAGTGCCGTCGAGTCGATTCCGACTTCCTGGCTCATAAAAAAAAGTAGGCCTGAAATTGAATGAACTGTCTGAAATCTGCAAATAGGAAGGGCTCTTGGAGTAAAAGGGAAATCTTGGACTGATACTGTTAAAATAAAAATCGTGTTAAGCCAATAACAGAAATTGATTGAAGTTTATCAAATTGAATATGATTTGCAAATTGGGGTAACGTTTTGACAAAAACCAAAACCTGTTGCCATGGAGTGGTTTCAGACTCAGAGCCATCCTGTAGGACAGAGTAGAACTGCCCTATAGGATTTCTAAAGCTGAAATTATTCTCCTGCGGAGCAGCTGGTAAGCTCAAAGGGCCTACCTTTCAGTTAGCAACCCAGTGCTTAACCACTGTACCACCAGGGCTAGGGAGTCAAAATGTCTGGAAGATGATCAGACCCTCTAAAGACTTTTACAACCTGTCTTATAGGCACTGCCATGGAAAAAGGTGGGGAAACAGTGTTTACGTAATAAGAGTTCACCCTAAAGTACAGCTTCCAGTCAGACCCTGGAGTTCCAGTTTCTGAAAACTGACTGCACATAGATAATTCTTCCAAAGGGCACGACGTTCAAGGCAAAATGTCTCCACTAAGCTGCTTACGAGGCTATTGTTTGACTTAAAGGTGACTTTAAGAAACAGCTTTTTCAAGGCTCAAGGTTCAAAAGGACACCTAAGGGCAAATGGCCTGCATGGGTCACCCCAACTCCATGCACCCCAGAAATCTGGATTCCCGGAGAATTAAAATGGTTTCTGAATACTAAGGGTTGAAATTAACCAGGTGGAAAGCGGAATTATTTTATGTGTAAAAAGAGCTTAGAATTTACCATCTACTCTTTTTCCTTTGTGCAAACTAGTATTCAAAAAGAAAACAGAATAAGAATTTTGAATTCATTTTTACCCAGTTTAATCCTGATGTATTTATATATATATATATGTCCTGTACTCTCACCTTTGTATTTTAATTTTGATTCTGAACTCAGTATTATCTCTGTTCATCCAACAATTTTAAACACAACATCTTACAGACTTGTTAGGACGCCTCCTTGAGAGAGTTCAATATGCTGAAATACTATCCTTTCAGATAGCTTCCTTGTCTCTCTCCTTCCCCAACACGCCGCCAGATATGAAGAAATATAAGCCAGTCTAGACTTCTAAAATTATAACCTTAAATACAATGTTGTTGTGGCAAAGAAGTATATAAATGAGATGCCTGATAAATATTATGAAGTCCAATACATACCAAAGAAAGATCTTTTCTTAGCCTTAGTAAATGGGGTAATTTAGATACATTTTTGGCCTCGTTTCGAAGAGCTCCGAGGAGGCTCTGGCTGCGTGAGCACTGAATTGATTGAGGAGGTACAATAGACAACTCTGGCCGGTGCATCTGTGCCACGAATAATGACCTTATTCATGGAAAGAATGCATCCAGAGCAGAGGTTGAGAGGCAACGTCCTATGCAAATGTAAGGGCGATCCTGCAGAATGAAAACCTTGTTTGTTCCTCACTCCTTTGACAGGACTGTGAAATTTTAAATGTGGGCCAATCACTCTTTTCAGTCTTTTTTCTTGGAGCAGTATATGCCTGCCTACGTAGAGAAAGGTAGCTTCGATTTAAATCACAGCAATTTAAATAACTGATACACTTAAGAAAAGCAAAAGTTTGATATAATGTGAAAATACATTTAACACCCCAGAGTTCCTGCTGTACATTTAAAAGCAGGAATTCATTTGATTTTTCCCACAATTTTCTTTAATATTATTTATTGGGAACATCAAGTTTGAAACACCACTACTGTATTCACACTATTTGAGACTCCTTTTGTCCTAATTTGTATCCTGATGTCCTAATATATTATTTATAAAATTGTAAGTGTTTTGTCCATGTTAATTTGGGCTGTTTTTCTACTGAGAACCTTTCCCCATACATTTTCATGTACTTAATTTGCTATTGCATTTATTAGTAGAATAATTCACAATACTAAAACAAAAACGTAGGAAAGAAGCCGCATGCTTACTTGTCCGAAAAAAAAAAAAAAAAAAAACTAGGCCTAATTCATTATTTCAGAGTAAATATTTTCCACCAACATTTCATTCAGAAAAAGAACTATTTTGGTAAAATAAGTTTATATACTTCTGCATTTTAATGGTGTGATTTGGCAATATCAAGTGATAAGTGATTTATGGGAAGACTAGGCCATTTCAGCCATGTTAAATGAGAAATTTCAAAACTGTAAGTTTGCACCGCATAATGGAGAAATAATGCAAGCTACAAATGCAATTGGACATATTCTAGTATCCACATTTAAAAAATAAAACAGATGAAACTGATAATAAAAATATTTTTTATGTAATGTAATAAACCCAAACAAACCAAACTTCTTATTGTTGAGTCCATTTCCACTCGTTTTGACCCTGTAGGACAGAGTAGAACTGCCCCATGGGGCCTCTGAGGTCACATCTTTCTCCTGCACAGTGGCTGGTGCATTCCAACCACCAACTTTTCAGTTAGCAGCCCAGAGCTTAACCACTGTGATACCAGGGTTCTCATGTAATATAATATATCCCAAATATTATTGCAACATGTAATTGATATAAAATTATTAATGAGATATTTATATTACTTTTGTGCTATTTTTCAATTACTTTAAGACTGTAAGCCACTTTCACTAATTCACTTCATAAATTTATTTACAATGTTATAAAAACATAAATTTCTTGTAGTGTTTACCATGAGTCTGAGATATACATTGTGTTCTGAATCTAATGTGTGCACACCAAACTCTTATTCAACAGCTAAGGAACAAAACTGAGTATTGACAATGTCACAAAGTTGGTCTAAAATGAGTCAATAAATTGATAAATAAACTTAAAATATTTTACTACAGCATACGTAGGGTTGCTATGAATGGAAATCGACTTAACGGCAACTTTTTTTTTTTTTTTATGGCAATGGGTGTTCCCTCACCAGGACCCCTCACTGAGCAGTGATTAAGTGCTCAACTGCTAACCAAAAGGTCAGGGGTTCAACCCACCAGCCACTCCATGGAAGAAAATGTGGCAGTCGGCTTCCACAAACATCACAGCCTAGGAAACCCAATGGGGCAGTTCTACACTGTCCTGTAGGGTCGCTATGTTGAAATCAACGGGACGGCAATACTTTTTTCCTTTTTTTATTTGTGCATATTTTCTAAAAGAAAACAATGATAGAAAATGTAAATACGAATAACAACTTTTATTCTATGATAATTGCTTCTTCATCAAATCTTAATTTAATATTATTTCTACAACTTCGTTTACTAAAGTGCTCTCCCCAAATTAAATGATTTGTATCAAAAATAAATATTTTTTTTAGGGTATATTTAAAAAATATGAAAAAATTAAAAGCAGACAAAATGTTACTCATTATCCCAACAAATTTATAAAACAATGTTTTGGTATATTTTCTATGAATCATCTTTTTTGATTTTTTCCTAAGGGCGTTATTTTATAAATTAGAATATCATCCTTGCTTGTCAATAATGTATTCTTAATCATTTTATTTATTATGAAATTAATGGGCTTTAATTCGTACAGAACTTAATTTATTACTCTTTAGTAAATTGGACATTTAAAGATATCATTTTTTTTTTTTTTTAGTCACAGAACTAACATAAACAAAGCTTAGAATTTCAGTTGCTCTTGCCTATATGTTCTCTGTTCACCTTCGTTTTGAGTTTACTAGGAAACCACATAGAAGCTTATGACGGATTAGAAGAATTATGTCAAGGACAAATATTTTCTGCTATTCACTCTCCAACAGAAAATTCTCTAAAGTTAATATAACAATAATTACATATTGGAAAGCACTTTGTGGTTTACTGAGTGAATTCATATATGTTATTGCATTTGATTCTCTCCCACAATCTTTGTGTGAGTCATGAGGACAGTCAGGTTGTCATTTGATACTACATTGGATACCGTGTGCACTGTCCAGATTGTCCTTCAGGTACCTTTATTGATTGCGGACAGTTTAGAGATAAGAGCCCTTCTCAGGGATTTGCCGAAGGCTAAAGACGAGGCCTCACCTAGGAGCAGTGGGCATCCAATGACTGGCTGACTGATAAACCACAGCATTAAAGAGGCCCAACCCTTTTGCCTCCACTTAAGACAACTCGGAAGGATGATCTCAGCTCCAGAAAGACTGAAACCATTATGACTGCTTCACAGTTCACCTTCCCCCTCAGCCCAATCCTGTTTTCTTTTTACAGATACGGTTCCCAAGAGTACATCTCAATAAACCTGCCCTACATCTCTTTCTGGGGAACCTGATCTAAGACATTCCTTACACCATCATGTATTTAACTGGACACTATTTAATAGGCAGATCTTCTACCTCCCACCACTGAAGTCTTCCTCATCACCGAAGGTTTGTTTGCTCCTTACTTCCTTCCGTAAGTCTTTACTGACCAGCAACATCTGCAGTGACTGTTCTCTTCCTTCTCAGAACCCCTTCTTTGCTCAGGGTTCTCCTACGGCACTTGTATGGCACTTAGTGTTCTAAAAAAGCCTGCACCCTCACTCATTTCCCCAGGATTTGATGAAACCTAAAATGAAGACTAATTAGTAGAGAAAAATATAAACAACATAAAGAATCAGGACCAGGGAAATATACATAAGAATCAAAAGGCAAGGTTAGGAAACAGGTTAAAAATATGTTTTTCATTAAGACGTTTGAGATTCCTCACAACCCAAAGAGGAGAAGAGCATAGGAGGTTTATAACTCTCATCAGAAAACTATCAAGATTCTCAGTTCGTCAGCGTCAGCCAATATTCCCTTTGCTTGGTTGTGACAGAAATTTCTCACCTGAGACTTAATATAAATAGCGCTGACAGAAAGAAAAATATCTTCAAGAATATTTGTATAGTAAATCCTATATCAAGCTTCACAGTGCTTATTAAAAAAAAAAAAAAAAAAATCCGGAGTTCTTAAGAAAAGCTGAAGAGAACACATGAACTCCACGCAGTAGAAACAACTGTCTTGCGGCCTATACACCAAACAGCTTATCTAGAGTAACCTGTGTATTCTAAAATGACGAGGATGCAAACCTGGTCTCTGCCTCTTATTGCATGCTTCTGTGGTGCTCACTATGGGTTCGATGTTGACTGACTTAGATAACCTTCCTGTTTTTCAGGTGCCATATTTGTTAATTTGTGATAATCATGTATGTTAAACCATTATTGTGGATATTAAGTGATAGCAAAAGCCAAGTCAGTGCCTAGCCCACAGAGGAAGAGATGATAGTTATTACTATTACCCATTGCCGTCGAGTTGATTTCTACTCATAGTGACCCTATAGGACAGAGTATAACTGCCCCATAGAGTTTCCAAAGAGCGCCTGGTAGATTTGAACTGCTGCCCTTTTGGCTAGTAGCCGTAGCACTTAACCACTATGCACCAGGGTTTCCATTATTATCATTACTCATTTATATTCTTTTTTTCCTGTGTCATTTTGGAAGAACCTGGATAGTAGACAATTACGAACAGTTTTCTCTGAGGAAAACCTGAGCCGTTGGCGGGGGGACCTAAGCTAATAATAAACTAAGTCCAGCTTGTATAGTCAAGAGACATTTACCTATATACATTCATTTTTTTACTCCTACAATTTATGTTTTTGTTTGCTTTTTTGTCCCATGTTCCGCCCCCCGCTTTCTTGTTTTATTTTGTTGTACCATATGTTTTCAGGAGCACTGGTGGAGCAGGGGCTAAGAGCTTGGGCTGCTAACCAAAAGATCAGCAGCTCAAATACACCAACCCCTCCTCGGAAACCCTATGGGGCAGTTCTACTCTGTCCTATAGGGTCACTATGAGTCAGAATCAACTCGATGGCAACAGGTATTATGCACATAGAATATGAACATTTCACTAAAAAAAAATCTGAAGTTATTCTATATCATTACTCTCCTCTCTGGACAGCTCATATGTTTGAAGGAGGTGTGATTTATTTTGTTCTGTTTTGTTTTTATTAAGCATTTGATGTTATTTGTAGTGAGAGAATGACCCAGATTATCAAGGCTGCCTTAGGGTTGAAAACAGAAGTCTGCCACTTTATAAATGACTGTGTCATACCTGGTCCAAGGTCGTCTCTTGCCCCAGTGGACATAGGAACGATAGACATAGAATGGCCAAGATAAACCGCAGGAACCTACTACATTTCATTTGCTTATGTCCTCTAACTCTACCAAAAAACATGTGCCATAGGTAGAAAACAAGAAAATGACACTCCTGTTGATATTTTCGTGAACCTCCTGGGCTAATTCAGACTTGGAGTGAAACTCTTAGTGAGCCAGAGTGAAAGCACATAAAGAAACACAAATTTAGGATATACAGTATATTTCAAAAAAATTTTATATACCTCACTGTGGTAGACTTGTATAATAATATATGTGGGTGAATAACAGATGTTATTTACATTTATATCTGATTTTCCCCAAAAATAAAATTTTAGAATCTAGAAAACTATAGTTTCACAACTTCTACTATTTGCCAGTTTGATGTTGTAAGTCAAGAGCCAGTGCATACTTTTTAAAAATGTGATCATTATATCTGAATTGAACAACTGAATCATATTTTTAAGGTATAAATTTGAGGACAGTTTAAACACTGAATCCCTAGAATATAGGGATTTTTCAGAAAAAAGCTAACCATTCAGTTCAGAGATAATGATCATATTTTTAAAAAGTATATATTTTTTAAGATACAGCTACTCATGGGAATGAAAGAGAAAGAAGCAAACAAAACACTCAGAGAAGAAAGTAGCCTATGGGACTAAAAGTCAGTGGGAACCATGGCCTCATCTACCCTGAGACCCGAAGAACTAGATGGTGCCCAGCTACTACTACTGACCATTCGGATCAGGATCACAATAGATGGGTCCTTATAGGACAGGAGAGAAGTTTGGAACAGAATTCGAATTATTAAAAAGTTCAGGCTTACTGGATTGGTTGAGACTAGAGTACTCCCTGAGGCTAATGCCCTGAGATATGCTTTAAACCTTAAACTGAAATTATCTCTTGAAGCCATATTTTAGCTAAATAACAGATTGGCTCATAAAATAAAGAATATCACTCATAAGTAATGAGCTTCTTTAAGAAAAATCATCTATAAGAGACCAAATGGTCAAAAGTTACTCTGAAGGGAAGATGAGAAGGTAAAGGGGCAGGGAAACTAGAGTGTTGGAAATGGTACAACCAGAATGGAATCAATGAGAATAATGACACATTGTGAAAAATGTAACTAATATCACTGAATAACTTGTGTAGAAATTGTTAAATCGGAACCTAATTTGCTGTATGAGTTTTCACCTTAAACACAATAAAATGTTAATTTAAAAAAAAGAAATGTGCTTATAGTTATTGAATTTTTAAGTAAAGTTGAATTGATACAAAGATCCTGTTAAGACTTTCTGTACTCCCTTAAGACAATTTTTTTTCAAATCATATGTAGAAGAAAGTTCTTAGTTTCAGATAAAGAAGTAAATTAATATTTGAATTTATTTATTAAGTCATCAATTCACTCACCAAATAGCGATTGGGTAATTATAAGTACTTTTTTTTTTTTTTTAACAGTGGGAATCCATCCTAAAGTTTGATTATTTTAGTAACATGAGACGTCCAGGGTTTTAGGTAATATTGTACAAAGTTCACTGGAAAGAGAAAAATGGCAAGCTGTGAGATCAATCATGAGTTTGTTATCTTGGTCCAGATTGGTGGGGTTTAACCTGGGAGTGATTTAGTCTAGTAGCAAGATGATATCAGGAGTGGAATACACAGGATAGATGTCAAAGCATTTGAATGAAGATCCAACAGTCCATATGCTATAACTGTACCTAGAAAATACGAGAGAAGGGTTTTCTATGTACAGCCAAAATGGTGAGAAACTTTAACCACAGTTTATTGCGAAAATAATAGTATCATTGCAGAATTGAATGATAGATTTTGGGGCCTGGAGATAATGATAAACTAACTTTCAGACATGTTAAATTTGAAGTGACCTTATAATATCCAAAAATCCTAACCAATAGAAAATCTGGACTAGTTTGTACAACAGCACTTTGGGCATCAATTTGAATGTTAATCTAATAAATATAATAGTTTAATTCATCAAAAGCAAGTTCTCCAAGAGAAAGCAAACCTTTTGACTTGGCCTTAAGTACAAGGTAGGACAAAAGAACAAGGAAGTGTCAACATGATAGTATGTCAGGTGATATAAAGAAGAAAATGTTTAGAAATTGAGAGCAGTTGTCCTGCAGGGATATCAACGATGAAGATTAGAAAATATTGTATCAAAAATGAGAGTTTTTACCAGAGAAATCTTAAGATTTGGTGAATGGTTTTGCTTTATTTAAATAAAAAAAAAAATTGTACTGCATGGATTTTAACTTTGTGTGTACATATATGCGATTACTTAAGTCTGACCAGTTGGAATATAACACTAAAGGATGAATTCATGGCAGACTCAGGTGACAGCATTGTGGCAGAACTTAGCACTAGAAGTCAAATTGCAGTCAAATTCTGCTTTCCACTGCCCAGTAGTGCGACTTCTGGCAATTCTCTTTTCCTTGCTAAACCTCATTTTCTCCCAGTAAAACGAAGATGGTAGACCCTGCCTTTCAGAGTTGCAGTGAAGAGTAATTTGCACAGCTCAGTGTTTAACCCATAGGACTTAATCAAAAGTGGCTATTGATTGGCACTCCTAGAACAAAGAAATCTGTCTTTGAAGAAATGCAACCGTAATGCTCCTTAGAAGCAAGGATGGCGAGACCGTGTCTTACATACTTTGGACATGTTGTCAGGAGGGTTCAGACCCTGGAGATGGACATCATGCTGGGCAAAGTAGAGGGTCAGCAGAAAAGAAGAAGACCCTCAACAAGATGGATTGACATAGTGGCTGCAACAGTGAGCTCAAGCATAACAATGATTATAAGGATGGCGCGGACTGGGCAGTGTTTTGTTCTGTTGTGCATGGGGTTGCTATGCGTCAGAACTGATGGGACAGCACCTAACAACAATAACAACTAAGAATAAAGGGACCCCTGGTGGCACAGTGGTAAAAGTGCTTGGCCGCTAACCAAAAGGTCACAAGTTTGAACCCATCAGCCGCTCCAAGGGAGAAAGAGGTGACAGTCTGCTTCCATAAAGATTACAGACTTGGAAATCCAATGGGGCAAGTCTACTCTGTTCTGTAGGTCGCTATGAGTTGGAATTGACTAAGATAAACTTTTAATACAACAGTCTATTCACATTTCACATTTCTAATTGCTGTTAGCAATAGACCCTCCCTCAATGTTATCAACCACCAAAGACCATCTTCAGCTGGACAGACTAATTTTACTCCATTTATGCTTTAATCTGTCCATTGTTTAAGCACTATTTTTAGTGTACTGATACACAGATGAACAGGAAAATGATACCTACCATCAAGGAACATACTTAGTAGAGGTAAAGAAAGTTAATTCTGTTATTACAATGCAAAATGATAACAGAATGAACACAGTATTGTGGAGCACATGAAGTTGGATGCTTGGTTCACGTTCAGAATGGAAATCACCTTTACACGTGGGTTCAACTTTACACGTGGGTTCACCTTTACACGTGGACTGTCCCTTGAAGGCTGAGTTAGCTCTTAAAGAGGCAGAAGATCAACAAAACACTGGAGAAAACATGTATTAAGGCTGCAGCATAAAAGGCCAGTCTGTGCTAGAGAACACCGAGCACTTCAACACTGTTAAAATGTGAGGTTTCTGTAGGCCCATGACAAGAAGCAATGTAAAAAAGTTAAACAAAAAAACCGCTGCTGTCAAGTCAATTCTGACTCGCAGTGACCCTATAGAACAGGGCAGAACTGCTCCATAGGGTCTCCAAGGCTGCAGTCTTTAAGGGAACAGACAGTTACATCCTTTTCCTGCTGAGCAGCTGATGGGTTCAAAGCTAGTACCTTTCAGTGAGCAGCTGAGAGCTTAATCATTGTGCCACCGGGAATACTAAAAAACGTAGTCAAAACCTGTTGCAGTCAAGCCGATTCCAACCCATAATGACCCTATAGGACAGAGTAGAGCTGGTCCATAGGGTTTCCCAGGAGTGGTAGGTGGATTCAAACTGCTGACATTTTGGTTAGCAGCTGAGCACTTAATCACTCTGCCACCAGGAATAGTAAAAACAGTAGTTAGGGATCGCAGATTAAGGCCTGGTATATCTGGTGAGAAGTGCGGGTTTGGAGGGGTGAGGAGTGTGAGCCGGAGTTATCACATGTCCAGAGGGATGTGGTCACATACGGATTTAAATGCTGCTTAGGGCCTGCCTAGGAGCATCGGTGTGAGCAGAGTTCTGGAGAGAAAGGAAGGTGGAGGAGAAAAAATAGGAGACAGACAGGATTGAGTGTGTGTGTGTGTGTGTGTGTGTGTGTGCAAGAGATAAAATGAGAGGGACAGAAATTCCTAAGGGAGCAGCAGAGCATGTGTTGGAGAAAGAAGACGGTTCTCACCCCTTCTACTCTTGTCATTTTAGTGTATTCCACGTTGCCTCATGGTCATTCATGATCTTCTGCAATACAAGGCAATTTTTGTTTGTTTGTTTTAATGAATCAGTCTAGTGTAACAGGAAAAAAAAAAACCTCAATTTCAACTCATGGTGACCGCATGTGTGCAGAGTAGAACTGATCCAGAGGGTTTTCCAGGCTGTGACTTTTCAGAAGCAGGTTGCCAGGCCTGTCTTCCGAGTACTAGCTGTTTGGTGTCTGGGGCAAGTTACTTAGCTACCTAAATGTTGGTTTCCTGATTGGTAAAATTTTGATAATAATGCCACCTACCTCTCAGAGATATTGTGAGGATTAAATGAGGTAAAGCAATAAACATTACTTCTTCTTACACACTGGGCAAGTATTGGCTCTCATTATATACCAAACCATCCATCGTTTCATATAAAAATAGTTTCTCAGCATTAGTACCTCACTGGGACTCTCCTGGAGGCACTAAAATCCTTGCTTAGGGGCTTCAGGACAGGAGTGCAGTGCTGTGATCTGCACAGACCGCTGCAGCCGTGTTCCCGAGAACTTCTGCTCACTGAGTCTTGCACTGGCCTTACACACTCTCATATTTAACTTGCACATCATCACCTTTAGTCTGTCAAGGAGGAAACCCAAGAACCAAATGCTTCCTAGCCCTGCAGGTAAAGTGATCCCTGTGCAGAATGATCCCTTTTACCATCGGAGTTTATCTCTCTAAGAAAAAATATGGCAAATCAATTTTCCCTTCTTTCTCCTGCTCTCTTTTATTTTTCTTGAATTTCACTCATGCATTTAATTCACTTTGATTTCTCTGTGTGCATCTGAGCGCTTGGGTTTTAATTCTGAGTTGCAAACATGTATTCATATTTTAGCCCTCATCCCCAATCCTGCAAACAGCTCCTTCCTTGCCTCAGGTACCACCTAAAGTTTTATGAAACAATCAGTTACGCATTCAGTCAGTACCTATGACCTTGCAGAAATTCACAGCTATTGTTTTTGCCTATTTTTCAAGATAATTAAAATAAGATCATGCACAGAGAAATACATAAAGCAGTAGAAAACAAGGTGAAGGAGGGTTATTGTAAATGGTCATAAATGTAATTGTACACTCCAGGCAAATGTAGACCAATACACTGAGAGAAAAAATATTTAAGGTAAAATAGGTTTTTTTTTTTTTTTTATGGTAGAGTAAAAAGTACGGTGAACAAATATTCGGAAGACATGAATGACCCTCACACGTTGATAAGTCACACAAAACGAGAATACCATTTTTTTTCCATTTTGTTTTAATTTGTTTTTTAAATAGTAAAACAAATAGTGCTCTCCTACCTCTTAGAGAATCTATAAAGAGCTAAACAGAATCCATATTGGAAAAAGTACATATATGTAAACTCTAAACCTGGTAGGGCAAACAGTTAACACACTCAACTGCTAACCAAAAGTTTGGAGGTCCATCCAGAGAGAAGTGCCTTGGAGAAAGGCCTGGTGACCTACCTTTGAAAATGCAGCCTCCGAAATCCTCTAGAGCACAGTTCTACTCAGACACACATGGGGTCAAGAGTCAGAATTCGCAACTGGTGATTAAATAAATACTAACATGTAAGAGATTATAATATGGTTATGTGTTCACACTTTCCTCATTCACTAATAGGAGGTCTCTCACTGGATCTAAGACTGAAGGTGCAATGAAAATGAGTGACATACACAGGACACTATATGATTCACTATTCAGAGACGTAGAGCATGGAGCATAGGACACCTTATTGTCACAGCAGTATAGGGCAGAGCTGGAAGTAAGCCTAGTTTTCTGTAATAGTGGAGACAAACCTCCTACCAAGTGACATGTAAAATAAAAAGGTCCACGTAACAGAAAAAGGGAAACTGACCATTAAGAATGCAGAAAGAATTGACTGAAGGTGACAGCTATACTTCATTCCCTGGAGACAGCTATTTATCTTGAACAGACTCTGTTTTTATCTGTGGATGAGATAACCTCTTAGGCTCTTAAAATTTTTAAGTAGCAAGGGGAAGGGGAAAAGAAACTTAAAAATCATCTCACTTCCCGTTTCAAAAATTACAGGACTGTTTACGCTGTTTAAGGGTAATCAACCACTAAGGATATCAAATTAATATTAAGGGCACGTTCTCTTGCGTGATGCATGTCTGTGTAAACATTTGCCTGGTTTCAGGAACCATTGAAATGCATTATGATCTTAGCAACAAAACACCAAATAAGGGTCTGGGAACCCAGGTTGTAAACCTTCTCTCTGTAGCACCATTCAGGAGACATTTATTAGCGCTGCTTTGTGCCAGGTTTTTAAGCCTTAATACCTCTCCTCTATTTGTGTATAGAATTCTCATCAAACCTCAAGTCATCAGCTGTCAGTAGGCCTTTTGCACTAAAAACAATCATAATGAAGCAGCCAGTAAAATATTTTATGATAATACTGCCTTTTTCCTCTAGAAATTAGACGTCTGATACTGAAGGCCAAGCTTATACTGGACATCTCCAATACACTCTTGAATCACATTGGATTTGTTATCAACTAAAATCCCTAAATTTTACATACATTTGCCCTGGCGGCGTAGTGGTTAAGTGCTATGGCTGCTAACCAAAGGGTCGGCAGTTCGAAGCCACCAGCCGCTCTTCGGAAACTCTATGGGGCAGTTCTACTCTGTCCTATATAATCGACTCGATGGCACCGGGTTCTGGGTTTTGCCCTTGTAATTCTTTTACTCTCATTGTTGTATCACTAACTACTCAGAATTACTCAACGTGAAAAAATCTGACCCATGTGGAAGTATTGGCACAATTTAAGGAATATAATTTTTGTGTTAAAATGTGACAATTGTTATAGGAATATTAATAGGAATTGGTCATGGAACAGTTTTATACCCCACTTAGTATATGGCAATTACGTTTATCTTCATACAGACTGAATTAATCACTGTTTGTAACACCTACATCTTTTGTAATGAACTGAACGTGTATAGCTCTGAAATACATGAAAAAAACAACCTCCCCGATTATCTGTTCAAAACTTTCTAGAAATGTGAGTAAAATAAAAGACAAAGGCCTTGTTTTGATGGGGACCCCATGTGTTACAGAGCAGACCTGAGCACCACAGTCTTTTCCTGGCTGTAATCGTTACTGAGGCAGATTGCCAGGCCTTTCTTCCATGGTGCCATTGGGTGCATCGAAACCACCAACCTTTCAGTTAGCAGCTTATTGCAAACCATTCACACCACCCAGGAACCTTTTTGTTTTCAATATGACAAAATAAAAAAGAGGGAGAAAATGCTCTGGTTAAAAAACAAACAAACAAAGAAAACATAGCTTCCTATTCTAACTCACTTAAGAGTCCAGGGAAGGAAAAACACATGTGAGTTTTAAGTTTTATTTGTGTTATTTCCCCAAGTCCATGTCCAGATTATCCATTCAATTAGCAAAAGATCTCATGGTTAAAATAGTATGACATGCTGTTACTACAATGTGATAGTATTTATTTTAAATGGAGATCTTAAAACTGATACATTCCAGAAACATGTCACTTTTTCCTCTTTGCAATATCATTGACACATACCTAGATAAACAGTCATGATTTCAGAGCTGGAAAGTTAAAAAAAAAAAAAGTTGAATAAACCAGGGTGCTAACTGCAAGTGGGCACGAATGATTCTCGGGTCTCCTTTCTGCAAGAGTGTTTTAACTTTGTTTCCATGGCCACACGCCAGTACTTCTAAACACAGTTTGAATATATGAAGCACTTACACTATCAAGAATGGTATTTTTACTTATAATTCTAATTCATTTGGTAACTTTGCTTAATTAAGCTTAAGGGGCTTTACCTTTAATCCCAGATTTCGCTGTACTTCAATGGTGAACTAAGAATTACCTTGTAATAATTGTATAGGAATATTTGTAAAATGTTCTAGCATGATCCTTCCAAAATAGATATTTAATTCCTACCTCATGCCCAGGTCAGGTTCTCAGAGAAACAGAAAACTAATAAGATCTATGTATGTATATATGACCCTGGTAGCATAGTGGTTAAGTGCTATGGCTGCTAATTAAAAGGTCGGCAGTTTGAATTTACCAGGTGCTCTGTGGAAACTAAAAAGAGAAAAAAAAAACTCTTTTTTTTTTTTAATGTGGAAACTCTATGGGGCAGCTCTATTCTGTCCTGTAGGGTCACTATCAGTTGAAATCGACTCAACAGCATTGGCTTTTTTTTTTTTTTGGTGTGTGTGTGTATCTATACATATAGATACACACACACATATGCATATATGTACACACACATACAACTGAAAAAACAAACCCATTGTTGTAGAGTTGATCCTGACTCATAGAGACAATATAGGACAGGGTAGAATGGCCTCATAGGGTTTCCAAGCAGCAACTAGTGAGTTTGAACTGCTAACCCTTTGGTTAGCAGCCATAACTCTTAACCACTGGGCCACCAGGACTCACACACACGTATGTGTGTGTGTATAGTATAAACCCATACCCATACATATGCATATATATATATATATATATATATGTTATTCACATGTGCATGTATGTAAATTGCATGTGTCTGTGTGTGTAGTTTATATATGCATATATATAAATAATTCACATATGTATACATATGTAAATAATTTGCATGTATATACACATGTAAATATGTAAACAGATTTAAATTAAGAGATTGATCACATGATTGTAGGGGGCTGGCAAGTCTGAAACCTATAGGGCAGGCCTGCAGCCTGGAAACTCAGGCAGGATTTCTATGGCACACTCTTGGGGCAGAATTCCTTCTTCTCCAGGATAGCTGAGTTTTTGATCCAGAGGCCTTTAATCAGTTGGATGAGGCCTACCCATAATAATCTAAAACCAAACCCACTGCCGTGGAGTCAATTCCGACTCACAGCGACCCTACAGGACAGAGTAGAACTGCCTCATAGGGTTTCCAAGGCTGTAAATCTTTACAGAAGCAGACTTCCACATCTTTCTCCCATAGAGTCACTGGGAGGCTCAAACCACAGATCGTTTGTTTAGCAGCTGAGTGCTTTACCACTGCAATACCAGGGTTCCATGTTGTTGAGAGTAAACTCCTTAAAGTTAACTGACTGTAAATATTAATAACATCTTACAAAATACCTTCACAGAAATTTTTAGGCTACTTTTGACCGAACAACTGGGCATCATAACTAGCCACACTGACACAAAATTAACTCTCACAGTCCATACCTTGTCAACTTGGCACCATGCACAGTTCATTGCACCATAGTTAATCTCCAAATAAAGATGAAAATAAAGTCATAGTTCCATATAACCTGTTACAACCAAAAATCACTAAGACTTTTCCACGAGAGGATGCAGTCCTTGAGTGATGTTCAGTCTTCCCCCTGATATCTTATAACTTAAAAAAAAAAAAGGTAAAGGTAGCAATAAATAAATATTATGATATAAAGATAATATATACCCATTGCCATCGAGTCGATTCCGACTCATAGTGACCCTGTAGAACAGAGTAGAACTGCCCCATAGGGTTTCCAAGGGGTGCCTGGTGGATTCGAACTGCCCACCTTTTTGTTAGCAGCCATAGCTCTTAACCACTACATCACCAGGGTTTCCAAAGATAATATATCTTATGTTATATGATAAGAGAATAAGTATATGTTTGCCATAAACAAACACACACACACACACACACACAAAGTGTATTCACTACAAAATAAGGAAGAAATACTCATAGCAATCACAACCCTCATTTCTGGAACTGGCTACATAGTTGCAGCTAGTATTTTTAGCTATCTTCTGTTACCCATTTCATATTCTCTTTATCCTAAGAAAGTACCTCAACTGGTGATTTTTTTTGCCTGATAGAATGACCAAAAACTTTATTTCTACTAATGGTCTAAGCCATTAGTAGTTCTGCCTGAATTGGTTTGTTGTACTTTTCCACTGACTTTAACCACAGGGCAAGGCAGTACTAAGCAACACTCTAAAAAACAAAACAAATCTGTTGCTGCCAAGTCGATTCTGACTCATAGCGACCCTATAAGAGAGAGTAGAACTGCTCCACAGAGTTTCCAAGGAGCAGGTGGTGGACTGGAACTGCCAACCTTTTGGTTAGTAGCCAAGAGCTTAACCACTGTACCACCAGGGTTCTTAGGGATCACCTATATTCCAGACATATTCTTCCTTAATTCCATTGTATAGTAGTGTCATGGATTGAATTGTGTCCCCTCAAAAGTATGTGTCAACTTGGTTAGGCCATGATTCCCAGTGTTGTATGGTCGTCCTCCATTTTGTAATTGTAATTTTATGTTGAGAGGATTAGGGTGGGATTGTAACACCACCCTTACTCAGGTCACCTCCCTGATTCAAGGTAAAGGGAGTTTCCCGGGGCTGTGGACTGCACCACCTTTTATCTCAAAAGCTGAAAGGGAAGCAAGTCGGGGACCTCATACCACCAAGAAAGCAGCACCAGGAATAGAGCTCATCCTTTGGACATGGGGTCCCTGTACCTGAGAAGCTCCCTAACCAGGGGAAGGTTGAGGACAAGGACCTTCCTCCAGAGCTGACAGAGAGAGAAAACCTTCCCCTGGAGCCAGTGCCCTGAATTTGCACTTGTAACCTACTAGACTGCAAGAAAATAAATTTCTCTGTGTTAAAGCCATCCACTTGCGGTATTTCTCTCATGGCAGCACTAGATGACTAAGACAGGTAGCATCCAATTTCTGGTAATAATGAGGATCAGTCACACCAGCCAGTGCAGTGTCTCCTTTTTCTGACTGCTTATTTGGAGACGTGGGAAGCCCAAATTGGCCAAGTGGCAATCTTAACCTCCAGTTCAATGAAATCGTCATGTTTCCCAAAGGAAGCAGTCCTTTCTTTGGAACCAAGACCTCTAGACTAGTGCAGCATAAAGTTTTAGAGACAAAAAGCAAAAATTTTATGAGTAAATCACTGGGGATAATAGTGAGTTGTGCCACAGTTATTTCCATCCCTTGATTCCTGGACTCATGAATCCTGGCTATTGGAAAACTACACCATATATTGGGTGCTTATTTACAGCACCTAAAGCCTCCTGGAGAATATTACTCAGCCCTCCAATATATTGCCACCTAGATGGTTCTGTAATTAAGTCTTCAAAAGGCCTTTCCACCATTCTATCAAGACAGCTGCTTCACGATGATGGGGGATATGATAGAACCAATGAATTCCATGAGCATGGGTCCATTGCCCCACTTCATCTCCTGTAAATGGAGTTCCTTGTTCAGAAGCAGTTCTATATGCAATATTATGACAGTGGACGAGTCATTCTGTAAGTGCACAGATGGTAGTTGTGGCAATAGCATTGGGTACAGGGAAGGCACATCTGTATAAAGACTAAGGTATTTATGCCAGTCAGTATAAAGCATTGACCCTTTCACGATGGAAGTGCTGCAGTGTAATCAATCTGCCACCAGCTATCTAGCCGATCACCCCAGAAAATGATGCCAGATCACGGACACAGTGTTGGTCATTGTTCCTGGCAGATGGACACTGAGCAGTGGCTGTAGCCAAGGTCAGCTTTGGTGAGTGGAATTCCAGCTGCTAAGCCCATTTATAACCTCTGCCCCTGACACCATGGCTACTTTTTTTTGTTAGTCCATTGGGCAGCAACAGAAGTGGCAGGGAAAAGAGGCTGACTGGTATCCAGAGAACATATCATTCTATTCATTGAATTATTAAAATTCTCCTCTGCTGAGATCACCCTTTGGCTCAGATTCACATGGGAAGCAAATATATTTATGTACTTCGCCCCTTTGGAGATGTATGCATACATACCTCTTTTGCAGACTTCGTTGCCAATTTCCAAATCTGGTTTTCTTCAAGCTCCTGACCATCCAGTGAAACCATTGGCCATATCCTATTAACTGGTATACATTCACATCTCTGGCCTTTTCTCCTTCCAAGCAAAATGAACAGCAGGCACAGTGCTTGAAGTAATGCCCACTGGGAGGGTTTCTTTTCACTACTGTCTTTCAAGGAAGTCTCAAAAATGGGCTATAGTTCTGCAGCTGTCCACATTAGCGTGGTGACTGCATATCACAGGAGAACCATCTATAAACCAGGCCCAGGCTTTCTCTTACTCTGTTCAGTGTTCATAGGGAACTCAACCATAAGGCCACAGGTATATTCTGGGAGAGAGAACATAATGTAGCCAAAGTGGGAACCATGGACATTTGAGACTTCCTCATGTAATTGAATTGAGCCCTCTAAGGACTATTTGAGTGGATCTCATCTATACCACTTCCATTTGATTGATGATGGAGTGCTGCTGTGTATACCTGACTTTATGACTTGGTGAGCCAGACAAGCCCAGTTCATGATGGGTATCTCAGGACAAATGGTGACTTGGTGGCCCATGGTTCAGCTTTCAGACTCTACTAAGGCCCAGTAGAAAGTCAAAAGTTGTTTCTCAAAAGGAGAGTAGTTATTTACAGAGGTTGGTAGGGCTTTTCTCCAAAATTGTAAGAGCCTGGACTGTGATTCACCAATAGGGGCCTGCCAAATTCTCCAAACAATATCTTTATCTGACACTGACATTTCAAGCCCCATTAGATCTACCAGATCATATGGCTTAAGTGAGAGAGTGCTTGCATGGTTGTAGGACCTGTTACAGAGCCTTCTCTTGTTTTGGCTCCCCTCCAACACTAGCAGCTTTTGGGGTAACTTGGTAAATAGGCCAGAGTAACACATTTAAATGAAAAATAAGTTGTCTCCAAAATCCAAAAGGGCCCACTAGGCATTGTGTGTATTTTTTTGGTTGTAGGGGGGGATCAGATACAGCAATGTATCCTTCACCTTGTTGCTGTTGTTGATAGGTGTCATCGAGTTGGTTCTGACTCATAGCAACCCTATGTACAACAGAATGAAATACTGCTTGGTCCTGCACCATCTGCACAATTGTTGTTATGCTTGAGCCTATTGTTACAGCCACTGTGTCAATCCATGTTGTTCAGGGTCTTTCTCTTTTTTACTGACCCTCTATTTTACCAAGCATGATGTCCTTCTCCAGGGGCTGATCCCTCCAGATAACATCCCCCACCTTAGAAGGACTATTTCAACATATTCCATACCACTGGACCCCTGGAAATTTCACCAAGGCTGAAGGGCCCTGAATTTTTGTAGATTTATTTCCCACTCTATGACTTGTAAATGTCTTAACAATAAGCATATAGTAGTTGCTACTTCTTTCTCATTAGGTTCAATCAGCATTATGCCATTAATATAATGGGCCAGTGTGATGTCTTATGGAAGGCAAAGGCAATGATGATCTCTACGGACTAAATTATGGCATAAGGCTGGAGAATTGATATAACTCTGAGGTATGATATTGAAGGTATATTGCTGACCTTGCCAGATATAAGCAAACTATTTTTGGTGGTCAAAAAAAAAAAATTTTTTTTTTTTTTCTTACTAACGAGTATTGAGAGAAAACATTTTCCAAATCAATAGCTTCCCACCAGGTACTAGAAGATGTGCTAGTTTGCTGAAGCAATGAAACGGTCTGCAACAGCAGCTGCAACTGAACTCAAAATCTAATTAAAATTACAATAACCCACTGTCATTCTCCAAGGTCATCTGTTTTCTGCCCACCTCAAATATGCGTGTTGAATGGGGATGTGGTAGAAATCACCACTCCTGCATTCTTCATGTCCATCTTCAAAATCCCACTGCAATGAGGTATTGCTTTTGATTTACAATTTTCATACTTAGAGGCCGTTCTAGCAGCTTCCACTTGGCTTTTAGTACCATAATAACCCTAACTCCACAGGTTAAGGATCGTATGGGGATTCTGCCAATTGCTGACTATTCCTGAACTGGGGATTGAACACAGGATAGGTTCAGGCACCCACCGGTCCCATTGTGAGTAGACCTGAGGTAAAACTCCATTGATCACCTAATCTCCATACACTCCTGCTCTGACTGGTGGATCACAGTGATGTTTTGTGTCTTCTAGAATTTGTGTCAGTTCAGAGCCAGTGTCCAGTAATCTCTCAAAAGCCTGATTATTTCCTTTTCTCCAATGCATAGTCACCCTGGTAAAAGGTGACAGGTCTCTTTGCAGAGGATGAGAGAAGGTTTAGTACAAATTTTTGGCAGTATAGTGGAGTCCTAACTCGTAAGACTCAGTCTCCTTTTCATTCAAGGGATTCTGCGTCTGTAAACTGGCTCAAGTTTAGGAGTTTTTTGGGACACTGTGAGTCTCTGTTTTGGTAATTTAAGTTAGACTTCAAGTCACTTGACCTAGATCAAGTAAAACTTTAGTAGAATACCCAACGGATTTAACATGATCAAGTAGCCAGTGCCATTGGCCTCTGTGAGTCAGACTATAATGTTTACTGCCTTGTATCAGTTGTCCATTACACTAACCATACCCACCATGTCTTTGATGATTAAATGCCACCATGGGCTGCTGCCACCCAAAATCCAATTATCCCTATTGTATTTAAGAATCCAAGTTCAGTGGTAGCAGTTCCCACTGTAATTTTTGACTTAGAGAAGCAAACACAAAGGTCTTCAAGAATTTTGGGGCTCCCCTCACAAATTTATTGTTCACATAATGGGGAAAGGCATGTCCTTTGGGCACTTCTGTGGTAGGTGGGCAAGTCTTAAGTGATAAATCCACTCTGACATTCCAATCTCCCTAAGCCTTTGGCTACCTCCTTCTATACTATACCAAGTCAGTTTGGCATTTCAACTTCATTTAATGTAGGGCACTGGTTCTTGTTTCAGCCAACGAACCATACAAATGCATGGAGTCCCAATCCTTGCACTACAACATTGAATCCAGAATCTCTGTTTATTTTGTCCATATAAATAAATTTGACTAAATCTAACTTCAAGGAGCCCTGGTGGTACACACATTTAAGCACTTAGCTGCTAACTAAAAGGTTGGTGGTTTGAATACACACAGTGGTTCTACAAGAGAGAGACCTGCCTATCTGTTCTTGTAAAGATTACATCCAAGAAAACCCTATAGAGCAATTCTACTTTGTCACATAGGGTCACTATGTGTTAAAATCAAAATGATGGTATGGCACCCAACAAGAACAACAACAATCCAACTCTATGTTCTTTCTGTCATCATCCAGCATCCTTAATATCATTCCTCCAGCTTTCTGTCTGTATGAATTAGAAAATCTGTGTAGTTCTTTTGGAGTGTAGCACACCTTTTCATACATCATACTTTGTACCTCATCTTTCAGGTCATGCTGGAATTTGAGTCTAGTTATTGGTCTAGAAGTAAATAGTGATAGTGATAGTGAGAGTGGGTCCTGAGGAGACTCTTGTAAGGTAACTACCTCAAACCAGGATTAATCTCCTCAGATGGTAGTGGAAGGCTGCTTTTACTGGCAACAGGACACAGAAGAATTTAGGGGTTCAATGTCCCCAGCTTTATCAGGAGCTTCTGTTTTCTCCATCCTAATTTTCAGGATCCACTGTTTCTCAGTCACTTCAACAGGAGGCAACTGCAAGGCTTAAGATTCAATTTTTGTTGTAATTCAGCCACTTGCAGGATGAAACTCTGGGTTTGGTTTTCAGAAAGCTCAGTTTTGTTGATATAAAAGTTTCTTTTCAGGGCAGAAATAGTAGTTTTCAGTTCATATATGTGGTCCTTGAGCTGGGGTTTTAAAAGACCTGGGCTCAACCTTTTCTTTTCCCACTTTGTTCACAGCAAAATGAGGAACAACCAACTTTATTTGTTAGTTTGACAAAAATGTTCTAAAGTATCAAAAATGTGGTTATCCAAAAACTTGCTTCTCATAAATATTTGATTAGGAATGTCCAGTGATGGTATTTTGTGTATCTCTATTGCCAGATCACACCATGGACAATCAGAACCCTCTTTACTACTGGAAATAGGGTCATTAAACCCTTTAAATCTAATCAGATTAGGGAACCAATTCCAGAAATCCTAAAACCAATTCAAAATTCTCATCCTTAAGTTTCTGTTCTTCTAGAATCACTCATGGTATCAAAATAAAGGAGTTGACTCTAGAGTCTGCAATACAAAATCCACAGGACAGCCTGGGAAGCTGGACACTCAGACAAGATTTCCATGTTAGGGTCTTGAGGTAGAATTCCTTCTTCTCTGGGAAACCTCAGGTTTCATTCTTAGGGCCTTCTATTGATTGAATGGTGCCCACTCACATTATCTATAGTGATCTGCTTTACTAAAAGTCAACTGTCTGTAAATTTTAACCACATCTACAAAATACTATCACAGAAACTTCTAGAATAGTGTTTGACCAAACAACTGAGCACTAGAGTAGCCAAATTAACAGATAAAATTAACCATCACAAATGTTTCTGGATTTGTTAAGATTCTTCTAATCCATAAATAATAACTTTCCCTTTCTATTATAATCTATGGCTCATGAGAATATTAGAAGTAATGATATTTTAGAAGCAAAGAAAGTTGTAATTGCATACACACACACACACCCCCCACATAATTTTAGGGTCAGGCCTGGTAACCTGTGTCAGATGTGGCAAAGGCAGAACACTAAGTGATGTCCAGTAGATTATTACTTATTACAAGAAGTGTTGTGAGTTAAGGAATCTGAGTTACTTCCCATTATCAGCGATAGGGGGGCTTCAACACAACAGGATCAGAGTAGATGTCTTAAATAACTGCCCTAAAGGGACACATGTATTTGTGCTTTGTACATGTTTACAATGGTGATGCTAAGATGTCACTAGATGCCTTTTCAATAATTAACCAAAAATGCAACTCTAATGCATAAAAAAATGCATTTTTTAAAATTAACATTCTTTTGAATATTACCAACCCTGCTTTGGAATACGTATTACCTACAAACTTGGATATTAGACTAAAAATCACATTAAATTCCTCAGACATTTCAAATAATAATTTCTGGTGAAAACACTCATTTTCTCCCCACTGAGTCATCTAAAAAGATTTCTGGAACCAGTAATACTGAAGTCTTTCCCTTGATAAATTCATCATTATTAGCAATAACGAAGAAAGATAATCAGAAAATAGGACCCGATGTGCTGCCAGTCACATTTTCTACATTTTCATACTTACTTGGGTCATGAGTTTCACATTGTAGCAGCAAATAAAATGCTTCTTCCTCAGTTTCTGATTTTAAAACTACAGAAATGAATATAAAATCCTGGTAGTAGATATTTGACGCCTAGGCATTTTGTGATAGTTGAGCGAGATGGTTCTGTTTCCCATATTTTAGGGATGCATCTGATTTGCTTGTCAATCAACAAGCCAAGCTTATCTAGAATATTTTCATAAACAAAAAACAGACCACCTTAATATTGTCTAAGACTAATCAGAGGAATTTTCGCATGCATACGTTTTCAACTAAAATGGGGAACTCAGCATTCTCACGTAGGAAGGGGGATTATCTTTGTCTGCTTTTTGTTGTTATTGCTTGTTTGATTGCTTTTTTTTTTTTGTTTCTGTTACATGAAGAAGCAATTTGAGTGTTTTCTTTATCTGCAAAGGTGACTCCATAGAAAAATGTTGAGACAATGATGTTGCTTAGCACAGTTCCATTTGTTGGATACCATGACGTTAGACCACAGAGGGGCTGCCATCAATAATATGTCACCAGAAAGATGGTGGCACAGCTGAGACTTCTGTTTTGATTTGTACTCCTAGGCAAAGGTTGGAAGATGAATAACTTAACTCAGTGAAAAAAATACATCAACCAAACTATTGTGCTGCATGGTGCGTAGAAAGCAGAACATATGGTAGGTCCAGCAAGAAATTGCTTGTTTGTCATTGATTATTCTTGTCTCAGAGCAACAACAAATATCCTGGTGTGTGTTATGACAGAATAAACCTGAACGTTCAATGAACTGAGACATTTACAAATGATGCCTTGGCTTGGTTTGGATGTCATTTGTTAGCCTTTGTCCCAAGCTTTTAAAGAGTATTTGATGTGCTTAGGCCACAAAATACTGGTGTGTCATTCAGAGGAGACAAGAATTACAGTGGGTGGGGAAGTGTTCGGTGTCACAATGCATGAAAAATAAATAGCTGAGCACGCAGTGATAGGGCAGTATGGATGCTAACCCTGAAAAAATATAAAAAACATAGCATTCAGATTATTTACCAGGTAACATAGAATCTAGTTGCCCTACTGGATTTATCAATTAAAATGCATATAAATGTGGAGCAATTTGCTTTTGGTTACAAGATATTTCTCCACCTAGAGGGACGTTCTCTCTTCTCCTTCCCTGCTTAATTTTTATCCAATATACATGTAATCATAATATGGACATACAAAATGCTATGTATTTTGCCTATTTATCTTGTGAGTTGCCTGTCTTCACCCAGAGACAGTTTATCCTGAAACATAACCTAGCACATAAGATTGTTTGAATGAGTGAAGTAATGAATTAAAAAAATGCTATATTGTGGTAGGTAAACAGGGTTTGTTGTCAATTTCTCCAGTAATATTTTTGAAGAAAGCGTGCCCTAATAAGACCCTTTACCATCAGAAAGTTAATTACTAAAGGCAGAAATCCTCTCAGAGGTAGAGTCTACAAGGGCTTCGTTACTCTCTCCCTTTAAGAAAAGATGGCTGCTGCTGCCCAACCTCTTTGGAGCAATGGGAGGAACAGCTGCCACCCCTGGAACTGTTTGCTGTCCAGTACTGCGGAAACAGGTCACAGCCCCGGCCAGAGTGGAAGTCCAGTCTGGGGCAGAGGTCCTACACCAGCAACTTCTGAGTGCTGGCTCATTGCTGGGTGTCTTTCTGAGAAGATACCACTGCTTCTCATTCCCTTTCATTTGGTACCACATTTGAATCCTGTGCTTCATTACACTAGAACTTCTCACAACCCTTTTCTAATCTAGGTGAACTTTATTTTTAAAGAATATTGGTTTACAATATGTCACAAGCCAGGTAGCACTTTTTTTTTTGTACACAGAATTTGCACTGTCATCCCTTGATGTTATAATGCCTTAACGAAGGTACCGTCTGTGAGCCCCTCAAAGGGGGAACACGTGTTTGTCTCACCAGCTCATAGAACGTGCCCAACCAGATATGAAAAAATTAACTTCAGAAACTGAGCCTTGATTTTGTGGTTTCTGGGTTTTATTTGATAATTATTCGAGAAGGTATGTAATGTATAAAATACTTGAGCACTAGAGTGGATCTCATTGCCTTATTCTCACTTTACCAAGCTTTTACCTCCAATGATAAGAAAATTAGGCCTTTTAAATGCTCTCATTCCTGATGAAGACGACACCAATCAGTCCTTTTGAAAGAGCTTGACATTGTGGTAAGCAAGTGTAGTCTTATTCTTAAGAATTAAATGCACTTGCCTTGAAATGAGACTTGAGGAATAATGAAAGATTTTATTACTTAAAAAATATAACCCTTGAATTCCAGCCAATGTACCTACAGTTTCTACTTAGGAATTCTACCCAAAAAGGCACCAGCATCCAAGACAAGCTGTAATTGTGTCACCTGTAGGAAAGGCTGGATCCCTGGTGGCCCAGTGGTTAAGAGCTTAACTGCAAACCAAAAGGTCGGAAGTTTGAATCCATCAGCGGCTTCTTAGAAACCATATGGGGGCAGTTCCACTCTGTACTAACTATAGGGTCTCTATGAGTCAAAATCGATTTGATGGCAATAGGTTTGATTGTTTCTTTTTTTGGAGGAAAGGCTATCTTCTACTGAAATGAGTCAATAACACCCTCTGGATTGTCCAATACTGAGAAGGGGCTTTCAGGGTGGAATACAGACAACTAACTTTGGATAAGAAGGTACATAATCTAGGAAACCACTTGGAGAGGCTGATTTAACAGTAGGTAAAAGAAAACATGAGTCCTTGAGTTTCTGGTGGGAGGGGGGTGAAAGTAGTAATGTTAATAACAATAATCCATTTTTACAATGCTTAAGAATACATATAATTATTTTACAAAAACCATACTTTGGTTTTTAGACAACACTGGCACATGGGCAGATTAGATATTATAATTACCATTTTATGTTTTAATGAATGGTTATTGTTTTTGTTGCTAGGTGCCCTTGAGTCAGTTCCTACACATAGCAACACTATGTACAACAGAACAAAACACTGCCTTGTCCTGCACCATTCTCACAATAGTTATGCTTGAGCCCATTATTGCAGCCATTGTCTGAATCCATCTCATTGGGAGTCATCCTGTCTTTCTCAGACCCCCGACTTGACAAAGCATGATGTCCTTCAGGGACGGGTCCTTCCTGATAACATCGCCAAATTACGTGAGATGAAGTCCTGCCATTCTCATTTCTAAGGAGCATTCTGGCTGTACTTTTTCCAAAACAGATTTCTTCATTCTTATGGTAGTCCATGGTATATTAAAAATCTTTGCCAACAACATAATTCAAAGATATCAATTCCTCATTGGTCTTATTCATTGTGTAGCTTTTGCATGCATATGAAGTTATTGAAAATGCCATGGTTTGAGTCAGGTCCACCTTAGTCCTCAGAGTGACATCTTTGCTTTTTAACACTTGAAAGGTCTTCTGCAGCAGATTTGCCCAATGCAATATGTCACTTGGTTTCTTGACTGCTACCTCCATGAGTGTTGATTGTGGATCGAAGTAAAAGGTAATGCTTGACAAATTCAACATTTTCTCTGAAATCCTTGGCAACTTCAATATTTCCTTTGTTTATCCTGATATTGCTTATTGGTCCAGTCGTGAGAAATTTTATTTTTTTTATGTTGAGGCGTAATCCATAATGATGGCTGTGGTCTTTGATCTTCATTAGTAATGGCTTCAAGTCCTCTTCACTTTCAGCAAGCAAGGTTGTGTCATCCGCATATCACAGGTTGTTACTGAGTCTTCCTCCAATCCTGATGCCTTGTTCTTCTTCATATGTTCAAGCTTCTCTGATTATTTGCTCAGCATACAGATTAAATAGGTACTGTGAAAGGATACAACCCTGATGCACACCTTTCCTGACTTTAAACCACTCAGCATCCACTTGTTCTGTCCAAACAACTGCCTCTTGATCTACGTACAGGTTCCTTATAAGAACAATTAAGTGTTATGGAATTCCTATTCTTTGCAATGTTATTCATAATTTGTTATGATCCACACAGTCGAATGCCTTAGCATAGTCAATAAAACACAGGTAAACATCCTTCTGGTGCCCTCTGTTTTCAGCTAGAATCCATCTGACATCAGCAATGATATCCCTCATTCCACGTCATCTTCTGAATCTGGCTTGAATTTCAGGCAGTTCCCTGTTGATGTACTATTGCAACTGCTTTTGAATAATATTAGGCAAAATTTTACTTGTGTGTGATAATGATATCATTTGATAATTTTCACATTTGGTTGTATCACCTTTCTTGAGAATAGGCACCAAGTATGAATCTCTTCCAGTTGGCTGACCAGGTAGGTGTCTTCCAAATTTCTTGGCATAGATGAGTGAGCACTTCTAGCATACCTTTGTTAAAACATCTCAATTGATATTCTGTCAATTCCTGGAGCTTCGTTTTTCACCAATGCATTCAGTGCAGCTTGGACTTCTGCCTTCAGTACCATTGGTTCTTATCATATATTTCTTCCTGAAATGGTTGAAAGTTGACCAATTCTTTCTGGTACAGTGACTGTATATTCCTTTCATCTTCTGTTGATGCTTCCTGCCCAATATTTTGCCCATAGAATTCTTCAAAATTGTGACTTGAGGCTTGAATTTTTCTTTAGTTCTTTCAGAAATGCTGAGCACGTTCTTCAGTTTTGTTTTTTTAACTCCATGTCTTTGCACATTTCATTAAAATATTTTACCTTGTCTTCTGGAGCTGACCTTTGAAGTCTTCTGTTCAGCCCTTTTACACGTTATTTCTTCCATTTGCTTTAGCTACCCTATGTTCAGGAGCACGTTTCAGAGTCTCTTCTGACATCATTTTGTTTTTTTCTTTCTTTCTTGTCTTTTTTTGTTGTTGTTGTTCGATTTTCTTGATGTCATTCCACAACTTGTCTGGCCTTTGGTCTTTAGTGTTCAATATGTCAAATCTATTCTTGAGATGATCTTTAAATTCAGGTGGAATATACTCCTTGAGGTTGTATTTGAGTTCTCGCGGACTTGGTTTAATTCTCTTCAGCTTCAACTTGCACTTGCATATGAGAAATTGACAGTCTGTTCTGCAGTCATTCCCTGGCCTTGTTCTGACTGATGATATTGAGCTTTTCCATTGTCTCTTTCCACAGTTGTGGTTGATTTGATTCTTGTAGTTTCCATCAGGTGAGGTCCACATGTATAGTTGCCATTTATGTTGTTCAAAAAAGGTATTTGCTGTGAAAAGTCGTCTTGCAAAACTCTAACATGTGACATCAGGTGTCATTTCTTTCACCAAGGCCATATTTTCTAATTATCAATCCTTCTTTGTTTCCAGCATTCACATTTCAATCATCAATAATTATCAATGCATCTTGATTGCATGTTTGATCAATTTCAGACTGCAGAAGCTGGTAAAAATCTTCAATTTCCTCATCGATGGCCTTAGTGGTTGGTGCATAAATTTGCATAATAGTCGATTTAACTGGTCTTCCTTGTCGGGTATGGATATTATCCTATTGCTGACAGCACTGTGCTTCAGGAAAGGTCTTGAAATGTTCTTTTGATGATGAATGCGACACCATCAGGTAAAACGTAGGGAGGCGACTAAACCCGTTATTTGTGAAGATTCTACACAAAGGTAAAATTTCCCACAAAGTATCCTGTTCTTTTAAATGTGTCTCCCTTATGTTCTGCAGGGGGTGCCAGTGAAATTCTGCATTTCTGGAAATTGACAGTCTGAAATGAAATCAACACTCTGAAGAGCACAGAATTACTTTAAGAAATGTAATTATTGAGTAGATGCAAGGAATCTGAAGGGAGATATGTCAAGAACCAAAGTGTGTATGCACGTATGTGTGTTTAGAAGGAACACTGTACTAGGTACTAGTAATGCACTTCTTTAACTTTTACTTGATTTAATCTGGAAGATTCCAAATTATTTCTCCCAAAAGAAGATTTATCATTCAACCTTTCAAATCTGTGGACACCACCCTACAGCACAAACATACAACTACATGTGTATATACAAAGTCAGTTTTAAATATAATACGTTATTGTCTGTAGCTAATATATTATCTTTAATTCCTAAATGCTCAAGTAAACTATACATTTTTCCTATTGTAGATCCTATGAGTTGGATTCGACTCGATGGCAATGGGTTTGGTTTTTTTTTGGTTTTGGATCCTAGTATGTGATTTAAGTCAGACAAGAACATGTGTTTTATTCATTTATCCTAATGATGTTAATGTTATATTCAAAATGCATATCTAAACTAAGCAAATTTAGTTGTATAATAAGACATCAATCAATGAAAATTTGATGCAACATTCTAAGTTCTTTTCCTTATCGCAAATAGGCACTCAAAAAAGATGTTTTTAGAAATGTAACTATATTTTAAAAAAATGTTTTGGTTTGCTTTCTCTCAATAAAAGTAGACTATTTCATAGTCTATCAACAAAAGATTTAAACCTACTTGACATTCTGCTTTATTCACACAAAGCTTTGTACATCTTTACAGCGGTCCTAAAGAATTTGTCTTATGCTTGCACGTGACCATAGGTCTCTCTTTACCAATATCACCTTCCTTATGTTCTTCTCCAAATTCTGTGATTCAGAAAGTATATGCTATCATTAGATCACTTCAGTGCCAGTCTGTCATCTCAAAATCAACATGTCAAAATTTAATTTCTTACCTTTCCCTAAAACTAGTTTGGCTGTCAATCTCTTAATCACACAGGATTAGTATATATAATCATCTAATCTTTGACACCTTGTCCCTCGTCTACTATATACAGCCATCACTACTAACAGCTTTTAAAAGATGATTTTTTTTCTATTTTGTGCTTAATCTTTTTATTGCCTCTGAGTTAGTTCGAGCCCTTACCTATTATTTAGATATTTTATTAATTTGCTCATTGATGTACTTGTTAATTTACTCATTCATTCAAACTTACTACCCTATTTTTTTTCTCTAACCCATTTTGTACTCAATTATTTATTTAGTAAATACACATAAAACAGTTTCAATGTGTAAAATCTAGTGCTAATGGAAAAAATAGAGATGAAGAAGATGGGTCTTTGTTGGTTAGGAGCACAAGGGAACTAGTCAATCGCTTGCCAGGCTACAATGATTCATGTTAAATGGTAAAGTCAAGACATAAGCAAACAGTCAAGAGCAAATGAACAAGAACGTGGTTCCCTACCAGCGAATGCTGGGATGGTTAGGAGAGGGTGATGGCAGTGGCGTGTATTTACTGAGCACTTACCATGTACCTGCCGCCCTTCTTGGGTGGCTGCAACCACTGTGATCTCTTCACTAACTGAGTGTCTCTGAGAAAGATTGCATCTATCATCCTAGATGCAAAACAGTGTATGCTCTGGCCTTAAAAAAAAAAAAAAAATAAGTGAGAGATTATCTTTTTCTTTCCTTTCTTTGGTGTTCACTACCTTTCTTCCTTAGATGTTGTCTCAATCCCATCTAGTACAAGAAACTAAGCATGAGGACAAAAGTCAAAACTGAAGACTTTGGGGCAGCAGAGTGAACTCCGACACTAAAACAGACCTCACAGCTCCTGACAAGCAAAGCCTTTCAACCACAAGTAGGCATCTCCGAGAAAGCTGACACAAGATACGCAAATGTCTACAGATAACCTGAGTGCTTCAAGCACCTCTACGGTAATATTGAAAAAAAATTAGGAACCAATTTACAGAATCCATTCAGAAAAATATTAAACGGGATAACTCTTTTATGCCTGAAAATATGGATATTTATCAACTGGTCATCCTTAGACCCTTAATAATGCACTGAAACCAAAAAATACCCACTGCCATCAAGCTTATTCAGACTCACGGTGACCCTATAGGACAGGGTAAACCTGCTCCACAGGGTTTCCTATGAGTCACAGTCGAATCAGTGACAAGGGGTTATGGGGTTTCCAAGGTTGTAAATCTCTAAGGAGGCAGACTGCCACATCTTCCTCCCGTGGAGGGCTGCTGAATTCGAACCACAGCCTTTCAGTTAGCAGCTGAGAGCTTAAGCACCACACCACCAGGGCTCCTTAATAAATCATCGGCGTATGCTATTTAAAGCTTGAATGCTGGAATCAGAAACAGCTGAATTTTAATTCTGGGCCCATTACTCTCGAGGTATGTGACCTTGGACAAATGGCTTTGAATTTCAGTGTCTGCAGTTACAGTGAGAATGACAGTAGATATCTACTAGGGATATTATGAAGATAGGAATAAGGGATGTGAACTGTTCAGCACGGTGCCTGGCGTATGGAAAGCAGCCAGGGAATGCTAGCTGCTGTCAGAACTATCATGCTCACTGCCCTTAGAATCCTATTTAGTGAAGGTCTTTCACTTCTCTTCTAAGTGATATGTGGGGCTCTGGAAAACACATTAAAACAAAACAAAAGAGGAGGCATTGTTCTGACTTAATCTAAGCTGGTTTAAAATGTTGTTGAAAGTTCAACATTTTAAAGAAAATCTATGTTCCTACAAAACACGCAGGTGTGCTAAAATACACTCTCACTCTTTTGAGAGAGAAGCTTATTTGTGGGCAGATAAAGTGACGACAGAAAGGCAGTTGCTTTGGAAACTAAGAGTCTAGATTTGTATCCCAGCTCGGTCACTTGGTAGCTAGCATTTGAGAAGCCATTTAAAAAGTCAGTTGTTCTGACTGTTGAGACCTTAGCATTTTCCAGTGCGAAGATGAGTGAAGTTTCCTCTGTCACTTACTGTTGGCAACAAAAGCTCAGAAAGAGAAGGGTCTCGCATCATTGAGCAAGCAATGACCTCATGTGTATAAAGGGTCCGAATACTAGCTTCAAAAAAAAACTTTTGCTAATCCCTGTGGAAAATTTCTTTTTTTTCCCCAAATTTTAATGAGAGAAAATTTGCTACTACTGGACCAACTCGCTGTCCATCGATTTTGATGCAATTTCAAACACACCAAGCACTCCCCAGTAGCATTTACAATTGCACAGATGAAGCTTTCACAGAATTCCAGGGCATAACAAGTAGTTTTCTAAAGCCAGACCTCTTAGGAAAAGAAAAAAGCTGGGCACATTCTTGGCTGGCGGAAACAAACAAACACATAATCACTCACCTAGGGAGAGTCTAGCTCATAGAGCGAAGTACTGGAATGTCCAGGTCCTTGAGAGAGATCTTTAAAAAGGGGTAATGGTGGTACCAGTAGAATTCCAGGTTATGAGCAAGCAGTGATTTCTTGGCCTTTGAAAAGAAGGAACTTCGTTTTTGCTTACATGTTTCATTATCCCAAACAGGTAAGAGCTGAGAATCATTGTTAAAATCAAAGGGAAATGTTTCCTCTACATAAAAGATCCTTTTTTATGTGTATAGTTTTTATTTATTTTAAAGTATTTTCCTGCTCAGCCACTATTCATCCTTTTCTTCCAAACAGTTTTCCAAATCTAATAGATCTTGTTTTCTAGAAGTAAGATAGTTTTTGAGCTTCTCACCACACAGGGAAACATCACAGACAGAGAACAAGTGTCAAACTTTACCTTTTTTTCTCTTCCTTTCAGGGGATAAGGCCTCGCTAAAAATATTCAAAAGAAAAATTACACAGGTATGCATAAAGCAGTGTAAGCTCTGAGCTGTCGTATCAGAAATTCATATCTGTAAACAATAACGGTCCTTTGTTAATGTTGCCTAATTCACCACACATTTGAAAAAAAAAATCCTTGAAAGATAGAAAATCAAAACATAGTCTTGCAGGCAAATATAAGCACTCATATTTTAATGCTCTCGGGAAAATTTCTTATAAGTAAAAAATATGGAAACTGATCAGCAGAGCAGACAAAAAAAAAAAAAAAACAACTTGTCATCTTAGTTTCCCAAAACCTGTTAAAATATTCCTGAAAATATTTTTGGAGGAAAAATAATGTTGCATCATTAGAGAGAGAAGGTTTTGTGCACGTACACACGGGCCCGAATACTGCTTTATGAAGCCTGCTGCTGAGTCCTAGGTAAAAACAAACAAACAAACAAACCCTGATCTTGTGATGTTTTCAAATTCTCAAGAGCTGCCCAGGTCCGTTTTACAACTCACTCTGAGCTTAAACAGAAATGAACAGACTTGTCCAAATGGTCCAAATCCTCGAAGGAAGTTCTCTGTATTACGGTAGGAGGTCCTTAAGATTTTGTTTCCCTGTCATGGATGCTTTGGTGTTTCTTTTGTTCTGTCATAGACAGGAAAAAAGGAGCATGGACAGCCAATTTAAAAAATGCCCCTCCAATTGCATTAAAAACACCATGTGGAGAATTGGGTGGAAAATATATAGCCATTATGGGCATCTCTGCGTGAGTTATCTAACTTCTGAACCCATGGACCTTCATCTGTTTAAATGAGAAAACTACTACGTATCTTGATGCTCTGTTGTAAGGATTACCTCAGTAAATAGGTGTGAAAGTGTCAGGCACACAATAGGTTCTAACCAAAAACTAAACCCGTTGCCATCAAGTGGATTTCCGACTCTTAGTGACCCTAAAGACAGAGTAGAACTGCCTCATGGGGTTTCCAAACAGTGGCTGGTGGATTCGAACTGCCAACCTTTTTTGCTTAGCAGCTGAGCTCTTAACCACTACTCTACGAGAGCTAGCAGATATTAACTTTCTTTTTCCCTTCCTCCCTCCCTTCCTCCTTTCATTCCTTCCTTCCTCCTTCCCTTCTCTTCTTCTTCCCTCCTTTCCTCCCTCCCTCCTTCCCTCCTTTTCTTCTTTCTTCCCTCCTTTCTTCCTTTCTTCTTCCTCCCACCCTCCCTCCCTCGCCACCTCCGTCCCTCCCTTCCTCCCTTTCTTCCCTCCTTCCCTCTCTCCTTCCTTCCTTCCCTCTTTCCTTCCTTCTCTCCCTCCCTCCTTTCCTCCCTTCCTTTCTCACTCCTTTCCTTCCTTCACAAACCAGCTAGCCTGGGCATGAAATACCATAAACTGCTGGGGTCTAAGATTTTGATTAGAGTAGCGATAAAGACTTGACGGCACTGGGGGTTTAGTGATAACCTGCCTGGCTAACCTGTGCTTACCTTGAAAAGGATATTCCTACTGAAATATTATTATTATTATTATTCTGAATTGTTTTCAACTTTTTCAGGCACTATTTCCTTAAATTAACTTTTTGGGCTATTACTTGGTGGAATATAATATCTGAATCTTTTTTTTTTAATTGTTTTTCTTATCACTTACACCTAGTATGTATTGGATGGATGGATGGATGGATGGATGGATGGATGGATGGATGGATGGATGGATGGATGGATGGATGGATGGATGCCATCTCTTTAGTTTGCTCTACAATCTGCACTTTAAACACGAATTTCAGTCTTTTTCTAGTTATCTTTTATTTTTTGGCATGATTTATATTGTTATGTGTCTTCACAGTGGCTGCAACAATAGGCTCAAACATAGAAAGGACTGTGAGGATGGTGCAGGACCAGACAGTGTTTTGTTCTGTTGTACATAGGGTCCCTATTGATCAGAACCAATTCAACGGCGCCTAACTGTAACATATTATGTTATCAAGGAAACAAAGTAGAAAAATGAAAAAAAAAAAAAAAATAGAGCAAGCCTGGAGGTTGGAGAGGAACGAACTGCATCCTTTTCACCTCTGTGTTCCCCTTCCCAATCTTGCTGTCTCCTCCTAGTGTGCCAACTCTCAGCTGGCTCTGCATGTTTTAGGGCCTCCATAAATGTTTGTTAAATGGATGAATGTGGACACCGGCTAGCCTGTAAAAAAGTTCCAAGCTTATTTACTGCCTACAGTTGCTAAATCCTGAAGGATTTGGCCACAATTAGAGCTGTAAAATGGCTGCTTGGTTTTGATCATGCCAAGAGCTAAAAACGACACAAAGTACAAGGTGAGTCTACTTAGTGAGAGCAAGGACACAGCTCAGACCCGTGCACTGTGCAGAAATGACTGTGATTCCCGGGGGCTGCCTTCTGGTTTCCAAGGTAGTCGGAGAAGCAGTGTGGCCCCGACAGGTCACTTTCCATTAGTGCAAATAAAACCCAGCAGCGTCGCAAGGCTGGCATTTGGCAAAGTTATTCAAAATTAATATGTTGTAAAAGTGAAGTCCTCGTAAGTGCTTGCTGTTGTGATTTCGTGGGAGAGAAGAAGGAGCTGGAGTCTACATGCCCAGCCTGAAAAGCTCAAGAAAACCATCAGAAACGTTAAGATATTAACGTTTAAGTTCTCTTATTTTACCATTAAGTTTTCCAGAATTGTGAAGGGAGTCTTGTGAATGTATTTATGGCGGTTTGGTAGAGTAGAAAGGACTCCGCTGTGGAGTCTGACAAATCTCAGTTACCTGTATCCTCCTACTTAACGTTTGTGTTTTGTCAGCCCTGAACACATTGTGTTAAGTCACTGAATCTCAGATGCCTCCTCTGAGAAATGAAGAATATGGACTTGTCATAAGGATGAGCCAGAGAGATGTTAAATTCTGGGTATTCAGTAGGCATACAGTGAACATTTTCCCCCTCTTGTTTTCTTTCCTCCTCCTCCTTCCCCTCCTACTATGAGTATCGTTAGTGCTATTGTATTCTGCTGCGTTTGCTGCTGCTATTCTTTCTGTGGTTGTTGTTGTTAATATTTTTTATTTTGGGCTCATTAAGAATCTAACAAGGTCCCTGGGTGGTGTAAACGGTTTGTGATCAACCACAAACCTAAAGGCTGGTGGTTCAAATCCACTCATCAGTGCCACAAAAGATAGAAGAAAAGGTTAGAATAAAAATATGGCACTGAAGTCCCATGTGACAAGATAATGTGTGCACCTCACATTAAAGGGAGAGACACACACACACGCACACACACTGTGGGTATTTACTCATCCCAAATAAACAGAGCACCTGGTGGAAAAAAAAAAAAAAGCAGAGCTACTGAAGACTGTCTACTAGACTTTTACCCCCCGCCACCTTCCCCCCGTAAGCTGGTCAACCCTTTGAGGGCAGGAATGGATTAATATTTGTTCACTGTTTTATTCCTCACAATACCATTTACTAAATGAATTAATGAACAAAGGAATGAATAGACTAATTTCCATTTTGAGTACCATATATTTGAATGGATATTTATGCCTTTCAAAGGCAAGCTACCTCGAGTGAAATTGTAAATGAGCAAGCTAATCTTTCCTACAGACAAAAATAAAAATAAGAAGCATGGAGTTGCGGGTATGTGCAGCTTGTTCCTATTCTTGAACAGGAGGTCAATCTTTCATGTGGTAAAATGAAAGGAATGGTGACCCCAAGAAGTGGAGCCATAATGAGGGTGACCTGTAGCTAAAACATGACCTGAGGGGCCTGAGTGTTGTGTTATAGGGAGGCGAATTTTTGCTTCCAAACCAAGAGAGAAGTTGTTTTCAATTTGTAGCTATATTTTGGAAAGCATATCTCCACTTTAAGATATATAATGCTTCCTCATGTAGGGAAGCGAAAAGGCTGGATGATCAAGACTAAGTTATACCCAGGTAAAGATCTCGATAGAGTCACCCAACTGAGTATAGCTTCCATTTTCTTCTTTCTTTGGAGCCTTGGGCCTAGGACTTTAAACAAGGGAATAAAACTTCACAACAGACCAGAATATTAGCTCTAGTTCAGGATGACAGAAAACAAAGCCTGAGTCAGTCACAGGATAGCTTTGTGCAGGACCCATCAGTGCCTGAAAATACAGAATTTCTTGAGATATGGAATTTTTCACTGAAGTCTGGAACACCAGCTATTTTTCATCCATTCACTTGTTTTATTCTTAATTCTGGTATTCTTCGAACTACCACACCTAATCAAAACATAACTATTTTTTTATCCCCCAGCTTGTAAATAGATTTTGAATGTTTTTCTCTTCCAAAGCCTTTCTATATACGTTCAAATCTTTTCATTGGAATTTGTTTTTCTTTTGATTAACGGACTACCTCCAATAAAGAAAATCCTCTCCTTCTCTCTGCCTTTATCTTCCCCAGGGCTTCCTTGTTCTACGGAGCAGTCATACTCAACATGCTGGGAATCAATCCAAGTACTTTCAAATGCTTTGAAATGGTGAGAAGAAGAAGGGTGACGAGATGCCATCCAGTCTATTCTGCTCTCTGGTCATTCTGAGGGGGGTTAAAAGGCGAACATGGGAGCACGAGTTCTGAAGGTGTGGTTCAGAATCTGAATATTAGAATGATTCGTCATGCATTTATTCCACAGTAAATGCTTCAGTGCAACACATTAAAGTACTGAAAATCAAGTCTTGCCTCCGTTTCAGATGATAAGGCTTCACTACCTTAGGGCTTCGGAAAAACCATTAGTATTTAAGACTATCTCTGTATTTACTATAATTTCTGTGGAAAAAGTCTCATTCAATTAGATATTTTACACATATTCCATGTTTTAAGTTATTTCCAAGACTTTTCTCTATGTGTTGATAGTGCAGCTTTTAAAAAGCCACTGGAATTTGTAAGAACAAGTTAGTCTTCTATTTTAAATAGCTTCTCATGCAAAGTTCGTATTTTCTTCCTTCTAACCTGCTCAAGGATAAAGACATTACTTTTTATTTATTTGCTTTTCTCTAACAACATTAACATTTTCTTCATGGGTCATTCTCATTAGTGTAGAGACATCTTGTGATTTTTTTTTTCCATCTTAAAGACAGCTTCACACACATCTCCCTCAACTGTGCCCCATTTCTCTGCTCTTTCTCTTATAATGCTCTTTGAAGTTGTCAGTGTGTGAAATTTCCCTTTTTTTTTTCTTTTTTCATTTTCTCTGGTTCTCTCTTGAATTTACTCCAGTCAGATCTCCATCCACAGTATATCCGTCAACATCACCCTTATCTGTATCGCCAGCGTCCGCACTTTCAAATTTCTCTCCTGCTCAGCATAAATTAATAGACTCTATAACAGTCTCTTGCATGAAACAGACTCTTCCTTTGTCTTCTACGAGTTCACTTTTGTCTCATGAGGCCGCTGATTCTTCTCCTGTCTCGTTAGTCCCTCCCCAGTGGTCTTTGCTGCATCTTCCTCTTTGTCCTAGTTTTCAATATTGGAGTGATTTAGGGCTCGGTCTTCGTTACTTTTCTCTTTATATTCAACTAACTACAAGATGATTTTAGCTACTACCATCTATACACTAACAACCCCAAAATTTGTATTTCCATTCTACATCCCTTTGAAATCCAATTGTCCATTTCAACCTCCACATGGAAATCTGCAGATCTAGTAATCATCTCAAACTTAAAATGTTCAAAGCCAAATTCTTGTGTTCTATTTGCCAATAATCGTCCCCTTTCCCTCTTTTCTTAATCTCAGTAAGTGTCAGCTGGTTACTTCCATGTGCTTTGAAGTAAAAGATCTTTTGGGTGCCAATAGACACCCAGTTATTTTTGTCCTGCAGTATTTGAAAAGCAGTTGTTTGGAAATCTAAATTGCGTGCTTATTTAAATACTACCGTTAATGAAAAGAAAGAGAGAGCCATTGCCTAGGGAGCACTGAGCTTCTGGTGGAGTGATGGAAAAATTTGGGAATGGAGAGTGGGGATGGCTGTACAACATGAAGAATGTAATTATTGTCACTGAATTGTGCACAAAAAAATTGTTAAAATACCAAATGCTTTGTGATCTATAGTTACTGTCAAGTGATTCCTACTCAAGGCGACCCCATGTGTGCAGAGTAGAACAGCTCCATAGGGTTTTCAGAAGCATAGTGCCAGGCCTGTCTTCTGAGGCACCTCTGGGTGGGTTCAAAATGCCAACCATTAAGCTAGGGGTCTAGTGCTTAACTGTTTGTGCTACCCAGGGGCTCTCTCTCTGTCTGTATATATATACATACTCAATGATGTTGAGTCAATTCCAACATGTAGCAACCCAATAGAACAGTGTAGAACTGCCCATAGGGCTTCCGAGGAGCGGTTGGCAGACTCAAACTGCAGACTTTTGATTAGCAGCTGAGCTCTTAACCACTGAGCCACCAGAGCTCCAAGTGTGTGTGTGTGTATATGTATATATATGTTTATATACAAGCATATGCATACATCAAAATCTTTTGCCGTTGAGTCGATTCCACCTCATAGAGACATACATATTTAACATTTTATTGTCTTAAATATGTATGTGTGTTTTAGTATATATGTATACATATATGTATATATATTTAACATATTGTTGTTAGGTGCCGTCGAGTCGGTTCCGACTCATAGCGACCCTACGGCACAACAGAACAAAACACTGCCCAGTCCTGCGCCATCCTCACAATCCTTTTTATGGTTGAGCTCATTGTTGCAGCCACTGTGTCAATCCACCTTGTTGAGGGTCTTCCTCTTTTCCACTGACCCTGTACTCTGCCAAGCATGATGTCCTTCTCCAGGGACTGATCCCTCCTGACAAAATGTCCAAAGCATGTAAGGTGCAGTCTCGCCATCCTTGCCTCTAAGGAGCATTCTGGCCACACTTCTTCCAAGACAAATTTGTTCATTCTTTTGGCAGTCCATGGTATATTCAATATTCTTCGCCAATACCACAATTCAAAGGCATCAACTCTTCTTCAGTCTTCTTTATTCACTGTCCAGCTTTCACGTGCATATGATGTAATTGAAAATATCATGGCTTGGGTCAGGCGCATCTTTGCTCTTCAACACTTTGAAGAGGCCCTTTGCAGCAGATTTACCCAATGCAACGCGTCTTTTGATTTCTGGACTGCTGCTTCCATGGCTGTTGATTGTGGATCCAAGTAAAATGAAATCCTTGACAACTTCAGTCTTTTCTCTGTTTATCGTGATGTTGCTTATTGGTCCAGTTGTGAGGATTTTTGTTTTCTTTATGTTGAGGTGTAATCCACACTGAAGGCTGTGGTCTTTGATCTTCATAAGTAAATGCTTCAAGTCCTCTTCACTTTCAGCAAGCAAAGTTGTGTCATCTGCGTAACACAGGTTATTAATGAGTCTTCCTCCAATCCTGATGCCCTGTTCTTCTTCATATAGTCCACCTTCTCAGATTATTTGTTCAGCATACAGATTAAATAGGTATGGTGAAAGAATACAACCCTGATGCACAACTTTCCTGACTTTAAACCAATCAGTATCCCCTTGTTCTGTCCAAACAACTGCCTCTTGATCTATGTTCAGGTTCCTCATGAGCACAAGTGTTCTAGAATTCCTATTCTTTGCAGTGTTATCCATAGTTATGATCCACACAGTTGAATGCCTTAGCATAGTCAATAAAACACAGGTAACCATCCTTCTGGTATTCTCTGCTTTCAGCCAGGATCCACCTGATGTCAGCAATGATGTCCCTGGTTCCACGTCCTCTCCTGAAACCAGCCTGAATTTCTGGCAGTTCCCTGTCAATATACTGCTGCAGCCATTTTTGAATGATCCTCAGCAAAATTTTGCTTGCGTGTGATATTAATGATATTGTTCTATAATTTCCACATTCGGTTGGATCACCTTTCTTGGAAACAGGCATAAATATGGATCTCTTCCAGTCAGTTGGCCAGGAAGCTGTCTTCCATATTTCTTGGCATAGATGAGTGAGCACCTCCAGCACTGCATCTGTTTGTTGAAACATCTTAATTGATATTCCATCAATTCCTGGAGACTTGTTTTTGCCAATGCCTTCAGAGCAGCTTGGACTTCTTCCTTCAGTACCATTGGTTCCTGATCATATGCCACCTCTTGAAATGGTCGAATATCTACTAATTCTTTTTGGTATAATGACTCTGTGTATTCCTTCCATCTTCTTTTGATGCTTCCTGAGTCGTTTAATATTTTCCCTATGGAATCCTTCGCTATTGCAACTGGAGGCTTGAATTTTTTCTTCAGTTCTTTCAGCATGAGAAACGCAGAGTGTGTTCTTCCCTTTTGGTTTTCCATCTCCACCTCTTTGTGCATGTCATTATAATACTTTGTTTTCTCGAGAGGCCCTTTGATATCTTCAGTTCAATTCTTTTACTTCATCAATTCTTCCTTTTGCTTTAGCTGCTCAACGCTCAAGAGCAAGTTTCAGAGTCTCCTCTGACATCTACCTTGGTCTTTTCTTTCTTTCCTGTCTTTTCAGTGACCTCTTGTTTTCTTCATGGATGATGTCCTTGATGTCATTCCACAACTCATCTGGTCTGCGATCACTAGTGTTTAATCCATCAAATCTGTTCTTCAGATGGTCTCTAAATTCAGGTAGGATATACTCAAGGTCATATTTTGGCTCTCGTGGACATGCTCTGATTTTCTTCAGTTTCACCTTGAACTTGCATATGAACAATTGATGGTCTGTTCCACAGTTGGCCCCTGGCCTTTTTCTGACTGATAGTATTGAGCTTTTCCATTGTCTCTTTCCACAGATGTAGTCAATTTGATTTCTGTGTGTTCCATCTGACGAGGTCCATGTGTATAGTCACCGCTTATGTTGATGAAAGAAGGTATTTGCAATGAAGAAGTTGTTGGTCTTGCAAAATTCTATCATTTGATCTCCGGCATTGTTTCTATCATCAAGGCCATATTTTCCAACTACTGATCCTTCTTCTTTGTTTCCAATTTTTGCATTCCAATTGCCAGTAATTATCAATGCATCTTGATTGCATGTTTGATCAATTTCAGACTGCAGCAGGTGATAAAAATCTTCTATTTCTTCATCTTTGGTCCTAGTGGTTGGTGTGTAAATTTGAATAATAGTTGTATTAACTGGTCTTCTTGTAGGCGAATGGATATTATCGTATTATTGACAGCATTGTACTTCAGGATAGATCTTGAAACATTCTTTTTGACGATGAATGCAACACCATTTCTCTTCAAGTTATCATTCCTAGCATAGTAGACTATTTGTCCTATTCAAAATGGCCAATAGCAGTCCATTTCAGCTCACTAATGCCTAGGATATCGATGTTTATGTGTTCCATTTCATTTTTGATGATTTCCTATTTTCCTAGATTCATACGTTGTACATTCCAGGTTCCAATTATTAATGGATGTTTGCAGCTGTTTCTTCTCATTTTGAGTCACGCTGCATCAGCAAATGAAAGTCCCGAAAGCTTTAGCCCATCCACGTCATTTAGGTCGACTCTACTTTGAGGAGGCAGCTCTTCCTCAATCACCTTTTGAGTGCCTTCCAACATGGGGGGCTCACCTTCTAGCACTATATCAGACAATGTTCTGCTGCTATTCATAAGGTTTTCACTGGCTAAAGCTTTTCAGAAGTAGACTGCTGGGTCCTTCTTCCTAGTCTGTCTTAGTCTGGAAGCTGAGCTGAAACCTGTCCTCTGTGGGTGACCCTGCTGGTATCTGAATACCAGTGGCATAGCTTCCAGCATCACAGCAACACACAAGTCCCCACAGTACGACAAACTGACAGACATGTGGGGGATTTAACATATACAAATATACTTATATATGTATATATATTTGATATATATATATATATTTAACACAATAAAAAAAAGTTAAATAAATACCACAAGAGAAAAAAAAAAGGCCACGTGGAAGCATCTTCTACATATGCAATATTTATCAGTTAAGATTTCCCAGTATTGATGGGACCTGTACTGTGATGTGGAGTAGGAAGGACATATGTGATATTGTGAAAAGCGACAGAGATGGATCAAAATATGAGAAACTCTGATTAAGCTAAGATTGGGCAATCCTACATGCATTCAGTTAATAAATATTGCTCATTTACTGTGTGCCAATTCACTGCTTGTGTTGCAGTTCTGATTGGGAGCAAGAGTTTTATGGTCCTTTCCCTCAAGGAATATGTAGTCTGCAAATTAACATCCCCTGAAAAGGGTAGAAGTTGTCTTACATAATATAATCAGAACCAAGTTAGTTAAGCAAAGAAGTATTTTGAAAAAGGGAACCCAAAATTGGATACATACCTAATATAAACATTTTAACTTAACAGACACATATATGCATTTTATTCTCTTTAGGTGCAGGATCACAATCCTTTCTTTTACTTGAGTATATTTATTTATTTATTTATTTATTTATTTATATTTATTGGAGCTCCACAATATTTCTTGCCAAACCACACCAAAATGCATTCCATCTCATCTTTAAATTGTAAAGTCCTTCTACATCGTTATGCTTTTTTATCCAAACATTTGTAGTTATTTTATTGGCACCTGATTTCAGGGAATTACTTACACATAGCATGCATTTATGGAGATTGCCACAGCTTTGAACTTAGAGATTTTTGTTTCTAGGACAATTTTACTTCATGTTCTTAGTCCATGAGTTTCTAAAACAATTAAATTACTCAATTACAGTTTTGAACTTGACTGATATATTTACAGTTGTGAAGCTGACTGACATAATTATAGCTGTGAAGTTGACTGGTATAAGCGGGTTTAATGTGGGAGCAGAAGTGTGGGGGTGCACTATCAAGTGGGTGCTCGTCATGAATCAGTGACTACATTTTACAGAGAATGGAGAGCCTGGCAGATCCAGCCTGGTGGCTCAGGGTCAGTTGGTAAGGTAGCCTGATTGTTGGCTAAGGGTAAACTTATGGAAGGCACAGTTCTTTGTAGTAGGGCCCCAGCTTCCCTGGAATATGTAGCAAGTAGAAAGCTCTTATGTTAATCTGAATTAATAGTGTATTTAGAAAATTTAGAAAACAGCTTAACAACTTTCTGTTGTTACTCCAGCATACCACATTAAAACAACAACAACGTACAGTTGCCATCAGGTAGGCTGACTCTTGAAGGCCCCACATGTGTCAGAGTAGAAATGTGCTCCTAGTTTTCAATGGCATTTTTTTTTAAAGGAGATCACCAGGACTGTCTTAGGAGGTGCCTCAAGGTGGACTGGAACTGCCAACCTTTTGATTAGCAGCCAGGCATGTTAACCCAGGGACTCCCGTGTCCCATAACAATTCCATTTTCCATCCAAATATCTCATCAAAGTGCTTCTTCCAAACACAAATATATAGTCCTAAGAAGGAATTTATAAACATTATTTGTTCCAGCTCTTTGTATTCCCAAAGATGTTTTGAGACTCAACAATATTTCAGGCCTCTTATCCACTGTCATCCCCGGGTCAATTGTGTTAGTGCTTAAATTACAGCAGGACAGTGGAAGGAAACTAGATGACACCCAGCCCATGCTGAAGTGAAAGTTCCAGGTAGGTGGGGGAGGGATCAGAGCAGAGCAGCTGGTGTGATGGCAGCAGGGTGATAGCGTAGGGAGATGGTGAAGTGCTTTGAAATAATGATCTGTAGTTACTGTTTCCTGTCGATGTTGATGGGAAGCCAGGGAGGTCCACCTCATCAGAAACAGAAAGAACCCCAGTCTTCAGGTTAGTGTTGCTCAAAATGCCTATTAAACATTGTCCACGGAGGCGGTCTCATTTGAAAAACAAAGTAGAGAATCTGAAGAGGGCTTAAGGAGCACAGAGTCCTGGAGTATGAAAACAAGCTCTGTGAGCAACAGCTAAAGAGTGGAGTGGTCTATTTTTAGTCCTTAGAGGAGAAAGCTCTTGGTCATCGTAACCTTTCTTTCGATAAATGAAAATTTTTTTTTTAAAAAAAGAACATAAAAAAAAAAATACTACCCACTTATTCCTTATCTCTACAAAGGATCAGAGAAGGGCTAAAAAAAAAAAAAAACTTCAGAAACATAAAGGAGCTCTTCCTGGTTCTAACATGAGTGATTAAGCTACAGATGGCAACCTCCAACTTTAGTGCAGAACATCTTTAGGTCTTTATCCATCTGGATACAAATGGCAGGCCCCAATGACATCTTATCTGCCAAGCATTGTTATCATTGCTCTTTCGTATATGTGTTCCACTTCAGAATTCATAACTTGTCAGCGCCTCGGACTGATAATGATATGAACTAAAGTCGTTGTTAGCTGCCGTTGAGTCAGCCCCTGACTAGGAACAGAATCCTGCCCGGTTCTGTGCCATGCCCATGACCAGTTGTGGATCGGACCGTTGTGACCCATAGGATCTTCACTGGTTGATTTGTGGAAGTAGATCACCAGGTCTCTCTTCCTAGTCTGTCTTAGTCTGGAAACTCCCTCTGAAACCTGTCCAGCACCATAGTAACACGCAAGCCTCCACTGACAGACTGGTGGGGGCTGCGTTAGGAGCATTGGTTGAGAATCAAACCCAGATCTCCCGCAGGGAAGGCGAGAATTCTACCACTGATCCACTGTAGCTAGCAGAAAACACGTGTTACAAGGAAGTACCTACAACTTCTTTGTGATATCAGAGTTCAACTCTGAACCTTAATTATTTCTTTTTGAAGCATGCCATAGGATGTTTTAGTCTACTCGCAAGTATAAAATAACCCCCCTCCCCCACCAATCAGAACCAAAATCCACAGCCAGAGTCTAAAAATGGTTACAAACTTCTTTAACTTTAAATTCTTGAAAATTACATTCAGTACCATTTCAAATACCTAGAATAAAGTGCAAGCAAAATCTATATGATAACTCAATTTATCCTAACATTAAATAATTCATGGCAAATTGTTGCAGTATTAATTTGAATAAATTGATATTTCCTTCTTATATGACAAAAAAATCATTGCCGTTAAGTCAATTTTGACTCATGGCAACCCCGTAGGACAGAGTAGAGCTGCCCCATAGGGTTTCCAAGAAGCGGCTGGTGGATTCGAACTGCCGACCTTTTGGTTAGCAGCTGAGCTCTTAAACACTGCACCACCAGGGCTCAAAAATCAAGGTTGAAAGTTCTGTGAGAATGTAAAATTTTTAAAGGACTCATATGTGTTTTTATCAGGAGGCTTATTTAGGGAAGTGGAAATTGGTTGCTGACAAATGTCTGCTGCATTAGTTATTGCTAGGAACATACTGAAAACGAACGCCAGGTTATGGAAATCCCTGTTACAGTGTGCTCTTGTGGGAGTGAACGTAACTTTTGTTTCTGATCTCTAAAGAAAAAAGTAATGGAGAACAAATGACAATGAATACTGACTGTGTTTAGCTTATAATAGCGTTGTTTCACAGACAAAACGTTATCACCACCATCATCATCGTCAGTTTTGCTTGGACTTCTAGACTTGATGCTGACAAGGTGAATTACTTAAACGGCAAATGTAAAGGCATCTTAGGTAAAGAAATTGTGGTCACTTATGAAACTATGCGGTGACAACTTCTACTTGTGATAGAAAACAGCCCATAATGATTCTTAATATTTTATCTGTATTCACTGGTTTTCACTTAATGATAAAAGTGTTAGTTTTGTGAAAGGAAGGGAAATACACTTTGCAAGTATACATTTAATTGGAAAAGCCCAAAATTCAAATAGCAGAAGCCACAGATTTATTTTTTATGTTTAAATTAGCAAGTACACATTTTTAAGAAATGTTATCTTAAAATAGTTTTATTTCATTCAAGATTTTATGGGTTTCAGTTGTAGAGGAATAATTTCTAGAGCAGAAATCTTTTTTTTTTTTTATCTGCGGGATAATTTTTTCCATTCATATCAAATTCGCTAGTTTAAGAGTACACTATCATCGCATTTCAAAGTTTCTTATGTGGCCTTTATCCAACTTGCATATGTACACCTGATTCAAACTGCAGTTATAGTATAGTCCTTAAGAAATAATAAATACAAAATAGTAAAACCCAGTATCATGGTATTTCTGTGTGATACACGTGGGTTCCCAGATACTTATAGGTAACATGACCAGTATTTTTGAAGTACATTATTTATATATTCCAGTTCTGTTTTACTTCAATGTATACCTAATATGTTATATGAAAAATAAAGTATTTTATTATCTTTTAATTAACATTATTATCTCTGCATGGAATCAGCAGTGATCTAGACTTAGATGATAAATGTGTTTATATACAATTTGGATATAATGCCTGTAAAACGACTTGTAACATTAGTATTGATCATCCAGCTTTAAATTGCTATTCTTGCAACCACAAGGTCAAATATTTTGCTTTGATGTGATGACAATTATTATAAAAATCATAACTAAAAGGTTTCTAAAACATGCATTTTTCTCCCAAGAGGAGGTATAGTTTTCATACAGAAAAGTGATATGCAAATTGTGGGTCTCACTTCAATGCAGATGGATTTTTCTTTCTTTCTTTTTTTTTTTTTTTTACCATTTTCAGTACTAAATAAACGATTTAAATTTGTTAGTCCTAATGAAATATTACATTGTATAAAAAGGGTGGTCCTCAAAGTCTCTTAGCTGTGAACTGAATCTTGTTTCCTGGACAAGTTACTTAACCCTTTTTGATCCAATTATTTTCTGCTTTGAAATTTTTATTCATACCATGTGTTTTCCTTAATGGAAGCAAGCTGAATCATTGAGGGTGTCTGAATTTTTGGTAAGTAGTATGGATTGTTTTTTTTGACTCCTCCCACTACCCTACCCTAAGTATAACCCGCTGCTGTTGAGTCGATTCCGACTCATAGCGATCCTGTAGGACAGAGTAGAACTGCCCCATAGAGTTTCCCAGGAGCACCTGGTGGGTTTGAACTGCCATCCTTTTGGTTAGCAGCTGTAGCTCTTAACCACTACGCCACCAGGGTTTACACCTGTAAATCCAGGGTTTCTAAGTGTAAATACTACTAATTATACCCCAGAAATACCGGGGTCTATTGGTGCAGATGTGTAACAAATAAAAATTCCAAAATTTCTATTTTTTCTACCAAAAATTCAGACACTTCATACGATACCCTATAAAAACAGTAATTCGTAGCACACACCTGTTTCTTCAGTTTCAAACAGCCATAAAGGCACCTGCCTGTGGCAGCACACATCGTCAGTGGTACAGCAGCTTCCCAATTAACCCCAGAGTCTGAGGAAGTTCACGGTCACTGTATGTACTGCCTCCATGTAGATACCTGTGTAAATGGGAATTCTGTGTTCCACAGAAGTTTGGGCTGGGAAGTCAATGAGAGCACGCCTAAACACCTTACCCGGAGTCCGCAGTGAAGTCGATACTGCTTCTGCAAATTCTAAGGCATATTCTGCCCTCAAGTTTTAGATTTTAAAGAAATTATTCTGCTGGCAATTATTAAATTTGTGTACTTATTGGGCATTTTCATCAGCATTTCAAAAAGATGTGGTAAAAACTGAGATATATGGCCATTAGGTAAGCAAACTACTTGTTTTTAAATTTTCTTCTCTATTTTGATTAAATTTGCAATATTAGACATTCATTTTTGACAAATAAAATTGGACCCATCCTACAAGTTCATAGATTCTGTGATGTTCAAAATGTACATTTTGTGAGGTAATCCACTTTTCATGACTTGAATCAACCAATAAGGTATATTTCACATAATTCTTTGTTTCTCAATATTCAAATCTCTTTGTGTTTTCAGGAATGTTGGCAAATTTTCATGAGTTTAGCCAGTCTTCCTATCTGTCCTAACTCTGACTGTCAAACCTGTATGCCATAGATATTGTAATTGGGTTATCCCCAGTTACTCAGTGATAACGAGGTTAAGGCACGGAACAAAATCGGCTGAAATGTGTTTAAAAGTAGCCATGTACATAATTCACTATTACTTCCTACTGAGTTTCCCAAGAGGCCATAAAATAGAATCCATTTCCACTAATGCACTCAAATAGGTTTTAATGGTTTTGGGTGTACAAGTCAGACATAGACGTATCCAGATAGAAAGCTGACCTCTGTTCATTGTTGAAAGGAGATCAATATTGTTGCTCGAGTTACTACACAGCTGTTTCTCTCTGACACTCTTGTAATGCCAGAAATAAAGAGAAATGATCCCTCAGCACTCTAAGCCGAAACCCCACTGAGCTTAGATCTGAAAAGATCAGCTGGGTGTAGAATATAGAAGTCAGGTCGTTGTGTTTAACAAAGGGCAAATAATTTTTTGCTGAGATTTCTAAAGCAGCATGGTGCTAGTAGTATTTGTGAGTTTGTTAAGAGGTTGAAGAAAAGAACTGCTCCTGAAATGTTCAAGTAGCTGAGTTACACTTAATGTCACTTTCATGACTGAATATTGCCAATGTTTTTTTTTTGTTGTTGTTCTATGAAAAGGAGCCAGTTCATCATATTCAAATCTGGAAGACTTTTTTCACTGAGGATAGCAAGGGCACGCTGAGACCGTTACCCATATTCTCAATGGATTTGTGTACCCTGTAGGCCGGGACTCTTCCAGGAGGGAGGAGAAACCTACATGAGCAGGCGATGCGTCTTGGACAGTTTGACCCATTCGGAGCGTAATCCTGAGGGACAACAATCCTAACAAGCCCTAATGGAAGGAAGCCTGAGATAGTGACTCTGGACTGTAGGACAAAATGCATTCTTGTTGCATTTAAAACAGAAGGTATAATTCCTGACTCAGTCTAGGATCGGTACAACATTGAGAGGAGAGACTATGTGTAGTTACTTAGTTTTAGATAAAATAAAAATCTGTATACATATTAAAAATAACCCACCCACCCAGTGCCATCTAGTCGAGTCCGAAAAATACACTACACTATTCTTTTTTTCTGTAAATTTGTTTATTTTGACTGGTGGTTCAAAATCTATGGGAATGCTGGTAGTCAGAGACATATTTGTTTCAATTTTATAAGGTTTGATTCATTAATATTCTTGCTTCTCATTAAGCAAAAGAATAATATAATTTTTTAAAGGATCAGATTACTCAAAGTTCTTATATAATTTTGAAATCAAATGTATTTATTCCTTCATTCATTATATTGAACATACTAGGCAAAGGAGATATATGGGTAAGGAAAACACTATCCCTATGTGTGAGCAGCTCACACTTGCAGGGATAAATGATATACATAGCTATAGTACAATCTGATCAGATTTTTGCTTCAGGGATTTTATTGTGGAGTTGCATTTGCGAGTTTCCTTTTTTTTTTTTTATACATCATATTAAAACCATGAATCCTGAGAGATTTATTATACCATGGTTTTATAAACCCAACGTTCAGCTGTCTGTTTAAATGAAAATAGTCTCCCTATTAAGTAGACAGGACAGGTTGTACCGATAATAAATCATAGGTTTATGGAAGTTAAAACATTTGCTCAAGGCCACCGTTTGCATTAGTGTTATGTTTTTATTGTTGTTAGCTGCTACCACGTTGGCCCCAGCTCATGGTAACCCCATGCACGGCGGGATCAGATCAGTGCGGCTGATTGCTTGGAAGTAGATTTTCAGGCCTTTCTAGTGTGTCTTAGCCTGGTAGCTCTGCAAAAACCTGTTCATCAAAACAGCAGCACGCAAGCGTTCCCTGTGGGATGGATAGTGGCTGGTGTTTAGGTGTGCTGGCCAGGAATGAACCTGGGTCTCCTACCACTGAACCATGTGCGTAGGCGTAGATGACACTAGAAACCAGTTGCCGTCCAGTTGAATCCAGCTCATGGCAACCCCATGGGTGTCAGAGTATAACCGCGCTCTATAAGGTTTCCATGGCTGGTTTTTCAGAAGTAGAACACCAAGCCTTTCTTTCAAGGCATGTCTGGGCAGAATCGAACCTTCAAACTTTTGGTTAGCAGCCGAGCATGTTAGCTACTTGCACCAACCAGGGACTCCACAGATCACACCAGAACCCTAGTTTTTTGTTTGGTGCAGTGGTGTCTGTCTGTATAGTAGCCCCTTTTTATTTGTCAAATGTAATTCTATGTCACAAAATATTGGCTGAGGTTATTTTTCTAAAACTTCACTTTATAAATACTCCAATTCTGGAATTTCTTTTAATATACTTCATATGGAAAGTAATAGCTGCTGGTGTAGCGTTTAATTCCATTTCTCATATTTTCCTTTAGTATATAGTACCATATTATTCTGGTGAAATAGATTTTGTTTTGAGAAGTAGCAATCCTATAGGCCTTCTTCCTGTGACATTGGTGAAAACTATTCATATTTTCCAGAAATGTTACACTCCATTTATGTTTTAATTGCCAAAACATAGCAAGGCATAACATTCCATTTATATATATCTCCTGTTTTGAGAACTCAAAATACAAAAATCACGAACCGTATACTAAGAAGTGGTATTCACATTATAAATAATTTTTCACTTTATAAAAAACGTTCACCACAGGCATTCTCTCTTCAAAAGGTTTAATGATCTGTAAGTAAGCACTCAAATTCAGTAAAAATGGCTAATTATTTTGCAGGTAAAATATAGAAGAGAAAAATTTTAAGTGGACGTGTTAGTTGCTATCAACAATTGGTAAAATCAATCAGAATTGGAGTTGAATGTATAGATATGAGCCCTATATAGGACTTTTTTCAATTTTCCAAGTTACTTTAAAGAGATAAAATTTTATTTATGAAAGTGAAAGGCAACAGTTCAAGATCTTGAAGGGAAATAATAATTTATCCTTTCAAAGTCACAAATGCATTTTAGGAATGTTTTAAGTAACTTAAAACTCACTAGCTTTTACAGAAATTCATAAATCCCATTACTTTCATTGAGAAGTACAAAATAAATGGAAATTTAGCTTTTAAAAAACTATAAAAGGAGGCAAGTGCCTGCGTAGTTTAACCATCTGAAAGTAACTCACCCTGAAATCTACAGTGTCTTGAAATACTGCAGAATTCTAGAGCACCTTTATGGAAGCTGGCCTTTAAAATAGACTTTTGAGGAAGTATTCGCTTCCAAAACACTTGTGGGACCTGAAACAGTTTCAGAAGTGAACCAGTAACGGCCTGGGCCGTATGAGAATATTTTTCTTACTATAAGCCTGGAGCTGAGATGGGGATGGAGATGGAGAGAGAGATGTGGGGGCTGGTCCTCTCAGAACACCATTCTTCCTTACTAAAACCCATTTGACTTATTTACTTAGTTGTGGAGGTCACATTCACAAAATAAAAACAAAGAAGTGTATATTGTGTAATGTCTGCTTCCCACCCTTCTCCTCTAACTGCATAGTTCCCATTCCCAGGCCTGTCTTGAGGTAATCACCATCATTCTTGCTCATCCTTCAGAGTTTCTTTATTTATAAACAACTACCCAAAAAACCAAGCCTGCTGCCATCCAGTCGATTCTGACTCATAGCGACCCTACAGGACAGAGTAGAACTGCCCCAGAGGGTTTCCATGGCTATAAATCCTCACAGAAGCAGACTGCCACATCTTTGTCCCATGGAGCAGCTGGTGGGTTCTAACTGACGACCTTTATGGTTAGTGGCCAGGTGCTTAACCACTGTACCACCAGGGATCCTTTAAACAGCGATGTATATGTGTATGTATTTGTATATAAATACAGATACATAAAAATATGTATATATATATATATATGTATATGTGTGTAGTTCTTCACGACAGCACACTATAATTTATTTCTGTATTTTACTTTTATGTACTTGGTCCAATAGGGTCACTATGAGTCGGAATTGACTCGATGGCACTGGGTTTGTTTTTTTTTTTGGTTACTTTTTTTATAATGACAATATCTGTTGAAATTCATTTTTTGTATCAATATATAGTGAACTTCCTCATTCTTTTATGAAGTTAGTTTTCGAAGATATATACTCTTCTACAAAATGTTCTGTTTTTTAATATTAAAACTAATGATTCTTTTATAAGTTTTTACCTGCAACCTTACTGAATTATTTCCTACTTTGTAGTAGCTGTTTAAAATTTTTTTAAGTTGATTTTATTTAGTTTTCCAGTATACAATCATCATGTAGAGCAAAAGTGATATATGATTTATGATCTCCTTTCCATGTTTTATATATTTTATCTCTTTCTTTTATGTAATTGCTTTGGCAAATAATCCCTGTAAAACCTGAAATGATAGTGAAGGCATTAGCAATCCTTGCAGTAAAGTAGTAATGCCTCTGGGAATTCACTGTTAAGCAGAATGCCGGATTTAAGAATGAGCTATATGTATTTTATTATCTTGAGGAAATACCAATTTATGCATATGTAGGTGAATTTTAGCAACAACTATAAAATTTTCATAATACAAGAAATAAATATGTTTTGCCTTCATTTGATAGATTTTATAAAATTTGCCCCTAAGTGTCTGTCAGTTTGTCATATTGTGGGGGCCTGGATGTTGCTGTGATGCTGGAAGCTATGCCACCGGTATTCAGATACCAGCAGAATCATCCATGGAGAACAAGTTTCAGCTGAGCTTCCAGAATCAAACAGATGAGAAAGAAGAACCCAACAGTCTACTTCTGAAAAGAATTAGCCACTGAAAACCTTGTGAATAGCAGAGGAACATTGTCTGATATAGTGTTGGAAGATGAGCCCCCCAGGTTAGAAGGCACTCAAAGATGACTGGGGAAGAGCTGCCTCCTCAAAGTAGAGTTGACCTTAACGACGTGGATGGACTAAAGCTTTCGGGACCTTCATTTGCTGATGTGGCACGACTCAAAATGAGAAGAAACAGCTGCAAACATCCATTAATAATTGGAACCTGGAATGTACAAAGTATGAATCTAAGAAAATTGGAAATCATCAAAAATGAAATGGAATGCATAAACATCGATATCCTAGGCATTAGTGAGCTAAAATGGACTGGTATTGGCCATTTTGAATCAGACAAACATATAGTCTACTATGTGGGAATGATGACTTGAAGAGGAATGGTGTTGCATTCATCGTCAAAAAGAACGTTTCAAAATCTATCCTGAAGTACAACGCTGTCAGTGATAGGATAATATCCATACGCCTACAAGGAAGACCAGTTAATACGACTATTATTCAATTTTATGCACCAACCGCTAAGGCCAAAGATGAAGAAATTGAAGATTTTTATCAGCTTCTGCAGTCTGAAAATGATCAAAGAAGCAATGAGGATGCATTGATAATTACTGGTGATTGGAATGTGAAAGTTGGAAACAAATAAGAAGGATCAGTAGTTGGAAAATATGACCTTGGTGATTGAAACAATGCTGGAGGTCAAAAGATAGAATTTTGCAAAACCACAATGACTTCTTCATTGCAAATACCTTCTTTCACCAACATAAGTGGTGACGATACACATGGACCTCGCCAGGTGGAGCCCACGGGAATCAAACTGTCTACATCTGTGGAAAGAGATGATGGAAAAGCTCAATATCATCAGTCAGAACAAGGCCAGGGGCCGACTGTGTAACACACCATTAATTGCTCATATGCAAGTTAAAGCTGAAACTGAAGAAAACCAGAACAATCCACAAGAGCCAAAATACGACCTTTAGTATATCCCACCTGAATTTAGAGACCATCTAAGTGTAGATTTGACGCATTGAACACTAGTGACTGAAGATGGGATGAGTTGTGGAATGACATCAAGGACATCATACATGAAGAAAGCAAGACATCATTGAAAAGACAGGAAAGAAAGAAAAGGCCAAGATGGATGTCAGAGGAGACTCTGAACTTGCTTACAAACGTTGAGCAGCTAAAGAAAAAGGAAGAATTGATGAAGTAAAAGAACTGAACAGAAGATTTCAAAGGGTGGCTCGAGAAGACAAACTAAAGTATTGTAATGACATGTGCAAAGAGCTGGAGATAGAAAGCCAAAAGGGAAGAACACGCTTGGCGTTTCACAAGCTGAAGGAACAGAAGAAAAAAATTCAAGCCTCGAGTTGCAATAGTAAAGAATTCTATGGGAAAAATATTAAATGACAGAGGAAGCATCAAAAGAAGATGGAAGGAACACACAGGGTCATTATACCAAAAAGAATTAGTGTTCAACCATTTCAAGAGGTGGCATATGATCAGGAACTGATGATACTGAAGGAAGAAGTCCAAGCTGCACTGAAGTCATAGGTGAAAAACAAGGCTCCAGGAATTGATGGAATATTAATCGAGACGTTTCAACAAATGAATGCAGCCCTGGAAGTGCTCACTCGTCTATGCCAAGAAATATGGCAGACAGCTTCCTGGCCAATTGACTGGAAGAGATCCATATTTATGCCTATTTCCAAGAAAGGTGATCCAACCAAATGCAGAAGTTATCAAACGATATCATTAATATCACATACAAGCAAAATTTTGCTGAAGATCATTCAAAAGCAGCTGTGGCAGTATATTGACAGGAAACTGTCAGAAATTCAGGCCAGATTCAGAAGAGGACGTGGAACCAGGGATATCATTGCTGATGTCAGATGGATCCTGGCTGAAAGCAGAGAATACCAGAATGATGTTTACCTGTGTTTTATTGACTATGCAAAGGTATTTGTGTGGATCATAACAAATTATGGATAACATTGTGAAGAATGGGAGTTCCAGAACACTTAATTGTGCTCATGAGGAGCCTTTACATAGATCAAGAGGCAGTTGTTTGGACAGAACAAGGGGATACTGAGTGGTTTAAAGTCAGGAAAGATGTGCGTCAGGGTTATATCCTTTCACTATACCTATTCAATCTGTATGCTGAGCAAATAATCGGAGAGCCTGGACTACGTGAAGAAGAACAGGCATCAAGATTGGAAGAAGACTCATTAACAACCTGCATTATGCAGATGACACTACCTTGCTTGGTGAAAGTGAAGACAACTTGAAGCACTTACTAATGAAGATCAAAGGCCACAGTCTTCAGTAGGATTACACCTCAACATAAAGAAAATGAAAACCCTCACAACTGAACCAATAAGCAACATCATGATAAATGGAGAAAAGATTGAAGTTATCAAGGATTTCATTTTACTTGGATCCACAATCAACACCTATGGAAGCAGCTAACAATAAATGAAATGACGTATTGCATTGGGCAAATCTGCTGCAAAGGACCTCTTTAAAGTGTTGAAAAGCAAAGATGTCACCTTGAAGACTAAGGTGCACTTGACCCAAGCCATGGAATTTTCAATTGCATCATATGCGTGTGAAAGGTAGACAATGAATAAGGAAGACCAAAGAGGAATTGATACCTTTGAATTGTGGTTTTTGGCGAAGAATTTTGAATATGCCATGGACTGCCAGAAGAGCGAGAAAATCTGTTATGGAAGAAGCATGTTTCTTGGAAGAATGCTCCTTGGAAGTAAGGATGGCGAGACTGCGTCTTACATACTTTGGACTTGTTGTCTGGTGGGATCAGTTCCTGAAGAAGGACATCATGCTTGGTAAAGTATAGGATCAGCAGAAAAGAGGTAGACCCTCAGTGAGATGGATTGACACAGTGGCTGCAACAATGAGCTCAAGCTTAACAATTGTAAGGATGGCACAGGACCGGGCAGTGTTTTGTTCTGTTGTGCATAGGGTCACTATGAGTCGGAACCGACTCAACGGCACCTAAAAACAACAACATGATGTTAATGAGGCATGATTAGAGGCAGTTATGTTAATAAGCAGGACACAGTGTACAGGGTTAGGTTGTATCTTGAGTCAATCTCTTTTGAGATATGAAAGAGTGAAGGGAGCAGAGAGGAGAGGGATCCCCTACCACCAAAAAAGAAAAGCAGGGAACAGAGCGTTTCCTTTGGACCTGGGGTCCCTGCACTGAGAAACTCCTAGATTAAGGGAAGAATGACGACAAGGACCTTCCCCCTGAACCAACAGAGAGAGAAAGCCTTCCCCTGGAGCTGGCACCCTGAATTTGTACTTCGAGCCTACTAGACTGTGAGAGAAAAAATTTCTGTTTATTGAAGCCATCCACTTATGGTATTCTGTTACAGCAGCACTAGAAAACTAAGACAAGGGTAACAAATCTTTCTGAAAGTCAGTTAGTATTCAATTTACTGTTTTTACCAAAATTGAAAGAAGACACTATCAGATTGACAGATTAGAGATTGCTGGAATTTTTTTTTTCAATAATTCACTGTGTAATATTTCAAAGCATGATTAAATTTTAACATGGTTCAGTTCAGTTTAAATAATGTTTTCTGGGTGCCTACTCTGTTCAAAATATTACATACTGGGAAGGAAATGGAAGAAAAAAAGAGGAACACAAATAACTAGCTAAATAAATCACATATGGACTGTGATGTCAATCTAGTGAGTGGTTGTGGAAAAACAAAAAGGACAAGTAAATGCCCGATAGAAGGCAGAGTGTAGAACTTACTAAACATGCCTTCAAGTAACCATGCTTTAGTGCAGCAACAGAAGGCGCAGGTAGCTCTGACTGTGAGGCTTGTAAGGATGGCGCAGGACTGGGCACAGTGTTTTTTTCTGTTGTGCATAGGGTCGCTGAGTTAGAACTGACTCAGAGGCACCTAACAACAACATAAGATTTGCTGATGTTTTCCATCCTTTTATTATAGTCTCTTTGTATCACTCCTGTAGCAGGCCTATTTACTATTTTAATAATTGAATACAGCTGTGTTTAACATTTTTGTACCTGGTGTTGTCAAGTTTCTCAGGATGGGGGTGGGGACTTGTAGTGGCCAGATAGCCGTCCAAGTTATATGGTTTTTCCTAATCTGAAAATCCTTTTGCTTCTTTTCTCACAAAGCGTGATGAATTTCTGCAAATATGGCACCTTTGTGTAATTCTTTGGATCACCCTGACTTCTCTGAATCTGATGGCGTTCTGTCACCAGGCTTCCTAGTCACTGCAGTGTCATCACTCATTATCACAACCTGAGTGTTTCTCTTCCCTTGCACCCTTTCTTTCTCTCATATGTGTCTGTGTGTATCTGCATGTTTATCTCTGTGCACATCTATATCCATATGTACACATATATGTAGCTGTATATCCATATCTGCATCTATGTGGAGAGAGAGAGAAAAAGCCCTCTTGGGCTGTAGATCACTCCTTCATTTTAAGGTGAGTTTTTTTTTTTTTGCCAGAACTTTCTGAGATTGGCCATTTCCAAATGAGCTCACTCTTAAACATTTTTCCCCCAGAAGTCTTTATGTTTGGATGAGAATAGTGTTTTTAGGTGGAGAGGGGGAAGATGGAGATGGTTTATTGCTTATTCATTTTTTATAATATTCAGGAATTAAGAGGAAAAACAAAACAAAAACCTCTCCCTAGCAGCCATGTTCATATACCAGTAGTCTCAGTTTTTGTTGAAATGGGATTACTAACTTTGAATTTTTTTTTTAATCTGTCAAATCTCATTTTTTAAAATCTAAATGTCAGCTTTTTTCCCACTTTTAGGGAGAATTAATTCTGAATCACACAGACACAATATTTGTTGGCTTCAAATGTGTGAGTTGTTTAGAGATGTCTGAGAATCCAAAAAAAGGCAAGACATTGACTTATTTCCTGTCACCCTTGCTTGCTTAGATGTCAATTTCTAGTTAATTCTGGTAAGACTATAGAATTAAAATAGTCTTGAATACTGTCCTAATTATGCAAGCTTATTTGGAACTTAAAGTAAATACTTTCCTCAAATACTCAATAGGCCAAGGATTCAGGAGACCTCATGCTAATCCTTATTCTGCTACTCATTTCCTATAATGATACAGTAAATTGATTTCACATCTGTGCCCAAAATGTATCTGTCAAATGACAACAGATAATGTAAGTAATGAATGTTGAAGCACTAGGGATAATCTAAAATCTTGTCTTAGTAACTGAAAACTCCCTTTACATATTTTTATTTTTCATGCATAAACTTTAGGAAAAATCCTAATCCAGTGTATTAGTCTTCCACTTTTAAAGTATTTTATAAATGTACAAGTTTTATTTGTACAAGTAGCACACAATAAAAGTACACTTTCCATATACACAGGAAGGGCTTTTTCCCCTTATAAACTACTTGAAAATGGAGAGTTACTAATGCAGGTAGAAGGGATATTACTAAAACTTGAAAGAAAAAGCCCTTTTTTCTCTTTTATTTCTTTTTTCTACCCTACAGTGTGATTATTCCACATAGTTCTGAGAAGTTTTCTTCCCTTTCAACATCAATGCCACTGAATATGTTGGTAGTTGCTGATACATGTGAGAATCTAAAGAGTTCCTAAGAAGGAAAAAACACATTAGAAAAGCAACATGAAAGTGGGCTCCATGTGTCATGGGGTGGGCTAATAACAATGACGACTGTAACAGCTATTATGAGCGAATGTTCACCTTTATATCAACCTTTGGAGACTTTAACAATAAGTAAATTCTACTGGATTACTATACATTTTTTAGTAGTTGTGTGCTTGTAATAAAATTCACATTATTAACATAAATATAAAGGTGAAGAATCTCTGTAAACCCATGACAGAACTTTTGTTATTTTATTATACATATCACTATCCAAACCAAAAACCAAACCCAGTGCCATCGAGTCGATTCTGACTCATAGTGGCCTTATAGGACAGAGTAGAACTGCTCTATAGAGTTTCTAAGACAATATACATTCAAAAAATCATAATCAATTAAATTAAATTATTTACAATGGAGATTCATAACTGAAAACATGACTCACAACCTTAATAATTTAAACTTTCTTTTGTTCTTCTATTTTTACAGTGATTTTTTTCACTCAAAAATTGTCAATTTTAAATATTCTTTTTTAATTTTCTTGGTACATCAATCTGACAAAACCCTACTGTATAATGAGCACGAATTTAAAAGATCAAAACATACATATATTTTACAAACTTTTGCTTTTTGTATTTTTATCAGTATTTATATTAATGACTTTTTAAAAAATTTCATTAGGTTCTTGAAGTCATTAAATCCTCATGTGAAAACAAAAAACCAAGGGTTAACTTTTATTGACCAACTAAGTATTGTACTAGGCATTTAATGAAATTTAGCTCATAATTTAATGCAAATAAATATTCCAACATTTTTGACATAGCTGACATTGTCCCCAGCTTAAACTCTTATCCACTGGTTAATGATAAAATAATAAATAAACAAATAAATAATAGACTTACTTTTAAATGTCTAAACCAGTTAGAAATTTAAGCTTTATAATCAACTCCGTGCCAAGTTTTTTCTTTGTTGTTTTATTTTGTTTTTAGTTCAATAATTTAATTTCTTGAAATAATGCTTGCTTTCCCTAACCAAAAAAAAAAAAAAAAAATCAATGCTCATTCAGTCAGATGACCTTCCCTCTCAGTGTTCTACTTGGGTCGGAAGGGAGGTAGATTAGGCTTTACATCATTCTATGGTGTCAGGCAAGTGTAAGGCTTCTTGGCAAATTGTCTTCTGTTCTGTATGATAAAAACCCTCATCTACCTACTTGTTTTGGTGGAATGCATGGCCAAAACGTGAAGTGTATGTAATTCACAATGTAGATGTGAAACAGTTCAAAACTATCTCAGAACTATGTTGTTTTCCACTACTGCATAATATTCACCTGACCTCCACGACTTGTTGACTTTGAAATCTCCTCCAGCCTCTGCCTAGGATCACTGGAGAGGTTTAAGCAGCACCATCAGGCGATCTGTATTATACTTTACAAAATGATTTACAAGATGATTTTAGCTGTTGTGTCAAGAATAGACTCTATAGGGACAAGCACAGTGTCAAAGACCCCCCTTAGAAGGCTGCTACCATAATCCAAGCAAACTTTGTGGTGGCTTAGTCCAGAGGGGCAATTCTGGAGATGGTAACATGTGTTCATTTTGAAGACAGAGCCAAGAGAATTTTCTGAGAAATTGGATTTGTGCCAGAGAAGTGAGCAGTTAAGGATGACATCATGGTGATTGAACTGAGCCTGAAGTAGAATAGAGTTACTACAATGAAGATGAAGATGCTGTAGCAGAGATAATTTTGAAGAAAAAATTCAGGAGCTCATTTTTGTACATATAAATTTTAGATGCCTGTGAGACAGCTACATGAAAATTCAGGGTATATGCATAGCCTTGGGAACATAAGTCTTGTGTAACAATCCAAAACTATCTCAGAACTATGTCGTTCTCCAATACTGGGAAATCTGGGCTGAATATAAAAAATTTGGTCTTATCAGTTTATACGTGGTATTGAAAGCCATGAAAGCCAGATAATATTGTCAAGGGAAAGATAATAGAAGTTCTAGATGAACAAAGGCAGTTATTTTAAATTTTTAAGTATTCAGTTGGAAAAATTGCTTTTCAATTAGGTATTACTTTATAAATGGTGATAAACATTTTTGACTAGGCTAATGTAGGTTACCCCATGTGTCTGTCGGTTTGTCATACTGTGGGAGATTGGGTGTTTCTGTGACGCTGGAAGCTATGCCACCAGTATTCAGATACCACGAGGATCTCACCATGGATGACAGATTTCAGTTAAGCTTCCAGACTAAGACAGACTAGGAAGAAGAACCCAGCAGTCTACTTCTTAAAAGCATTAGCCAGTGAAAACCTTATGAATAGCATCAGAACATTGTCTGATATAGTGCCGGGAGATGAGCCCCCCAGGTTGGAAGGCACTCAAAAGATGACTAGGGAATAGCTGCCTCCTCAAAGTAGAGTTGACCTTAACAACGTGAGTGGAGTAAAGTTTTCAGGACCTTCATTTGCTGATGTGGCACAACTCAAAATGAGAAGAAACATCTGCAAACATCCATTAATAATCAGAGCCTGGAATGTACGAAGTATAAATCTAGGAAAATTGGAAATCATCAAAAATGAAATGGAACACATAAACATTGATATCTTAGGCATTAGTGAGCTAAAATGGACTGGTATTGGCCATTCTGAATCGGACAATCGTATAGTCTACTATGCCGGAAATGACAACTTGAAGAGGAATTGTGTTGAATTCATCATCAAAAAGAACATCTATCCTGAAGTACAACACTCTCAGTGATAGGATGATATCCATACGCCTACAAGGAAGACCAGTCAATATGACTATTATGCAAATTAACAAACCAACCACTAAGGCCAAAGGTGAAGAAATTGAAGATTTTTATCAGCTTCTGCAGTCTGAAATTGATTACACAAGCAACGAGGATGCATTGATAAATACTGGTGATTGGAATGCAAAAGTTGGAAACGAAGAAGGATCAGTAGCTGGAAAATATCACCTTGGTGATAGAAAAATACGGGAGATCGAATGATAAAATTTCACAAGACCAAAGGCTTCTTCATTGCAAATACCTTTTTTCATCAACATAAATGGTGACTATACATATGGACCTCGCCAGATGGAATACCTAAGAATCAAATCAACTACATCTGTGGAAAGAGACAATGGAAAAGCTCAATATCATCAGTTAGAAGAAGGCCAGGGGATGACTGAGGAACATACCATCAATTGCTCATATACAAGTTCAAGTTGAAACTGAAGTAAATCAGAGCAAGTCCATAAGAGCCAAAATACGACCTTGAATACATCCCAGCTGAATTTAGCGACCATCTCAAGAACAGATTTGACATGTTGAACACTATGACCGAAAACCAGACAAGTTGTGGAATGACATCAAGGACATCATCCATGAAGAAAGCAAGAGGTCATTGAAAAGACAGAAAAGAAAGAAAAGGCCAAGATGGATGTCAGAGGAGACTCTGAAACTTGCTTATGAATGTCGAGCAGCTAAAGAAAAAGGAAGAAATGATGAAGTAAAAGAACTGAACAGGAGATTTCAAAGGGTGACTGGAGAAAACAAAGTAAAGTATTATAATGACATGTGCAAAGAGCTGGAGATGGAAAGCCAAAAGGGAAGAACATGCTTGGCCTTTCTCAAGCTGAAAGAACTGAGGAAAAAATTCAAGCCTCAAATTGCAATAGTGAAGGATTCTATAGGGAAAATATTAAACGATGCAGGAAGCATCAAAAGAAGATGGAAGGAATACACAGAGTAATTATACCAAAAAGAATTAGTTGACATTCAACCATTTCAAGAGGTGGCATGTGACCAGGAACCGATGGTACTGAAGGAGGAAGTCCAAGCTGCAGTGGAAGCATTGGTGTAAAACATGACTCCAAGGAAGTTTAAAATGACCTAGGTTTCCTCAGGAACAACTCTCTGAACTCAGAAGTTAATCAGATGTTGGTTGGTTACTTGCTTTATGAAAGGATAATTCTGCTTAGTTCTGTATATCCGACATAGGCTCTCTACTCGCCAAGGATCCTGCCCATGTGAGTTCACTGTGTGGTGTAGACCTTAACAGGATGTAACATTGAGTCAAGGATGTTTGCTGTAGTCCCCAAAAAGAGCTCCTTTTTTTTTTTTTTAAATCTCTCAGTTCTCTTTAAAAACAATTTCTAGGATTTTTCTGGTGACCAAGATCTCCTCTGAGAGATTTCAAGATTTACCAGTTGCCATCAAGTCAGTTCCTACTCATGGTGATCCCATGTGTGTCAGAGTAAAATTGTTCTCCATAGGGTTTTCAGTGGCTGATTTTTCAGAGGTAGATTGCCAGGCATTTCTTCCAAGGTGCCTCTGGGTGGATTTGAACAGCTAATCTTTAGTTAGCAGACCAATATGTAACTGTTTGCTACACCCAGTGACTCCTTGAAATGTTGAGAAACATCATATTCTCCATTTGATTAGGCTTGAAATGAATATCAGGGATAGCCTTGAATGGGAAAAGGCTGTATACATTCATTTAGGGTCAGTATATATTTTTTGCCTGACTCTCAGCAGTGTAGTGGGATGATAGAGGAGCCCTTCAGCATGTTTGAGTTGGAGCTTGGTGTTTTCCTGCAGAGCACCCAGAGGCTCTGTGTAGGAACCAGGTGTCTTAGAGCTTAGGGCCTACTTCTGCCTGAGTTTTGGCTTTTGCTCTTCCTCAAAACAATGAAAAAAGAGGAGATGGGAAAGCACAGGGACTAGAATACATACCTTAATTGTAGGGTTTTCCAACTGTGTTTATCAGAACTCTGGGTTCCTTGGTATTGCCACAAGAACTGCAGAAGGGGTGCAGGGCTTGGAGAAAGTGACCCGGAGGCAGGTGGTTAGAGTTCTGAGCCCTGACCTCCATTTGGTCAGAAGTTCCACTTTTTTTCCATTTCTCCCTGAGAATTACATATTATTTCATTAAAAAAAAAAAAACTGCTGAAGAATAAAATGATCAAAAATCATTGTAATACCTCACTGGCTGATTCTTTTGTCTCCCAGTCTTTTCTCCAAAACAACTTAAATTCACCTGTCTTGTGTGGCATTCTTTGAGTAATTGGCTAATAAATCTGAAACTAATTTGGTCTAAAGTGTTATTGGCTGATAATGATTTAATGTGTTTCCCCACCCAGGAAAAGCATTTGCATTTTAATAGAGGTCTTACTGGCAATTTTCTTAACTCAAATGAATAACTTTAATGGTGGGCATTTGAGGTGCAGCCAGGACCTGTTCTGGCAGAAGGAGTTTTTGAGTAACTCTAAAATCCCACCATGTAGTCAGTCGGCCTAGTATTACTGCCGCTAATGCCTGAGGACTCATCCTTGTAGGAAATTTTACTCTGTGTCTGTGAGCCTTGCGTGTAGATCAAGTACTATTATTGAAATTTGTGTTCTCTCATCCATCAATATTGATGTCTGTTAATAACTACCTAGATTAGACCTCTGTGAAATAAAGCTTTAGATATTATAGCCATGGATGTGCCTTATCACAGGAACAAAGATCAACAATTTCAAATTAAATAAGAAAAAAGAACATATTTATTGTTGTTGTTAGTTACCGTTGCATCGATCCCAACTTACGGTGACCACAAATGTGCACAGCGAACTGCTCTGGAGGGATTTCAAGGCTGTGACCTTTTGGAAACCAATCTCCAGGCCTATCTTCCCAAGCACCTCTGGGTGGGTTTGAACCATCAACTTTCCAACTAGTTGAAGCACTTAACCATTCGTGCCACCCAGGGAAAGTATTTAATGTTAGATGCTAAAATAAATTAAAAAGTAGAATATCAGTAATCATTACACATTACCAAAGTTTTACTAATTGTTGAATTAGAAAAAAAGATTCTACAAATTAGTGACCAGAAATAAGCTGCTGGCTCCTAAATATTTTAGCATTTCAAAGCCTGTTCTTCTTCCTTTCACTTCTGTTTTCCTCGTCTTCTTTACTGTGACAATGACAATTTCCTGCAGGCGATAGGTGACTTATACTTTGACATGAAAATAAAACCAAAAAAAGCAGTTCAAAACAAGAGTTGATAGTCTTGTATCCTTCCCTTTTTCTTCCTGCCTCAGGGATTATTAGACCAGTACCATCGGTGTCATGTACTATGTACAGGATTTTGAATACTGAGGAAAAATGTATGGAAGTAACCAACATAAAGCAATAATCTCTTTACCGAAGTGCCCTTTCATCTAGTGGTATCACCAGTCAATTTTGAATAAGAATTTTTTATTGAAAATTATCGGTCGATGTCAAGAATTAACGGATTTACTGACAGTTGAAACCAAAGAAATAAAATAGAAAAGAGTTAGTGGCATATGCTACACAACTTTAATAATAGTCTTTTAACTACTACACTTCTGACAGTTTGCCATACTGTGGTGGCTTGCATGTTGCTATGATGCTGGGTGCTACGCCACTGGTATTTCAAACACCAGCAGGATCATCCATGGTGGAAGGTTTCAGGGAGATTCCAGACTAAAAGAGGTTAGAAAGAAGGACCTGGAGATCTACTTCTGAAAAAAAATAGGCCAGTGAAAACCTTATGGATAGTAGCAGAACATTGTCAGATACAGTGCTAGAAAAATAGCCCCTCATGTTGAAAGGCACTCAAAATACAGCTAGGGAAGAGTTACCTCCTAAAAGAAGAGTCACCCCCTAAAAGAAGAGTCAACCTTAATGAAGCGAATGGAGTCAGGCTTTCAGAAACTGCATTTGCTGACATGGCATGACTCAAAAATGAGAAGAAACAGCTGCAAACATCCGTTAGTAATCAGAATGTGGAATGTATGAAATAGGAATCAAGGAAAATTGTAAGTTGTCAAAATTGAAATGGATACTTGAAGATTGATATCCTAGGCATTAGTGAGGGAAATGAGCTGGTGTTGGCCATTTTGAATTGTATAATCCTACGGCCTACTATGCCAGGAATGACAAATTGAAGAGCAGCAGAATCACATTCATTGTCTAAAAGAACATTTCAAGATCAATTCTGAAGTATAATGCTGTCAGTGACAGGATAGTATCCAGACGTCCACAAGGAAGACCAGTTAATACGACTCTTATTCAAATTTACCCACCAATCACTAAGGCCAAGATGAGGACATTGAAGATTTTTATCAACTTCTGCAGTCTGAGACAGATAAAACATGCAATCAAGACACATTGATAATTACCGGTGATTGGAATGCAAAGTTGGAAATAAAGAAGAATCAGTAGTTGGAAAATATGGCTCGGTGATAGAAATGATGAGGGAGATCACTTGATAGTTTTTTACAAGACCAAAGGCATATTCATTGGAAATAGTGACTATACATGTGGACCTCATTGGGTGGAATACACAGGAATCACATATATTACATCTATGGAAAGAGATGACGGAGAAACTCAGTATCATCAATCAGAACAAAGCCAGGGGCTGAGTGCAGAACAGACCATCCATTGCTCATACGCAAGTTGGAGCTGAAGCTGAAAAAAGTTAGAGCAATTCCATGAGAGCCAAATATGACCTTGAGTGTATCCCACCTAAATTTAGAGACCATCTCAAGAATAGATTTGATGCATTGACACCAACGACCAAAGACCAGGCAAGCTGTGCAAGAACATCATACATGAAGAAAGCAAGAGGTCACTTAAAAAAAAAAAGAAAGGAAGAAAAGAACAAAATCGGTGTCAGAAGAGACTCTGAAAACTGCTCCTGAATATAGAGTAGCTAAAGCAAACAGAAGAAATTATGAAAAGACCTAAATGGAAAATTTCAAAGGATGGCTCAAGAAGAGAAAATAAATTATTATAATGAAATGCGCAAGGACCTGAAGTTAGAAAACCAAAAGGGAAGAATGTGCTTGGCATTTCTCAAGCTGAAAGAACTGAAGAAAAAATTCAAGCCTCGAGCTGCAATATTGAAGGATTCTATTGGCAAAATATTGAATGATGCAGGAAGCATCCAAAGATGATGGAAGGAACACACAGAGTCATTATACCAAAAAGAATTGGTTGACGTTCAACCATTTCAGGAAGTAGCAAATGATCAAGAACCATTGGTAGTGAAGGAAGAAGTCCAAGCTGCACTAAAGTCATTGGCGAACAACAAGGGTCCAGGAATTGATGGAATACCAATTGAAATGTTTCATCAAAGCGATGCAATGCTAGAAGTACTCACTCATCTATGCTGAGAAATTGGGAAGACAGCTACCTGGCCAGCTGACTGGAAGAGATCCATATTTGTGTTCCTTCCAAAGAATGGTTATTCAATGAAATGTGAATATTATTGAACAATATCATTAATATTACATGCAAGTAAAATTGTGCTGAAGATAATTCAAAAATGGTTGCAGTAGTACATCAACAGGGAACTGCCAGAAATTCAAGCTGGATTCAGAGGAGGACCTGGAACCAGGGATATCATTGCTAATGTCAGATGGATCATAACTGAAATTAGAGAATACCTGTGTTTTATTGACTATGCAAAGGCATTGGACTGTGTGGAAGGTAACAAATTATGTATAACATTGTGAAGAATGGAAATTCCAGAATACTTAATTGTGCTCATGCTGAGCATGTACATAGACCAAGAAGCAGTCGTTCCAGCAGGATAAGGGAATACTGTGTGATTTAAAATCAGGAAAGGTGTACATCAGGGTTGTATCCTTTCACCATACTTATGCAGTCTGTATGCTGAGCAGATAATGTGAGAAGCTGTACTATTTAAAGAACAATGCAGCATCAGGATTAGAAGAGACTAATTAACAACCTGAGATATGCGGATGACAGAATCTTGCCTGCTGAAAGTGAAGAGTACTTGAAGCACTTACTGATAAAAATCAAAGATTTCAGTATAGATTGCACCTCAATATAAAGAAAACAAAAATTCTTACAACTTGACCAATAAGCAGTATCGTAATAAACAGAGAAAATATTAAAGTTGTCAAAGATTTCATTTTACTTGGATCCACAATTAACACCATGGAAACAGCACTCAAGAAATCGAATGATGAATTGCATTGGGCAAATCTGCTACAAAAACCTCTTTAAAGTGTTAAAAAACGAAGCTTTAACTTTGAGGACTGAGGTGCACCTGACCTAAGCCATGGCATTTTCAATTGCCTCATATGCATACAAAAGCTGGCAATGAATAAGACAGATCTAAGAAGAATTGATGCCTTCGAATTGCGGTGTTGGTGAAGAATGTTCAATGTACTATGGACTGCCAAAGGAACAAACAAATCTATCTTGGAAGAGTACAGCCAGAACGCTCCTTAGAAGTGAGAAAGGTGAGACTTTGCCTCAGGTACTTTGGACATGTCAGGAGGGATCAGTCCCTGGAGGAGGACATAATGCCTGGTAACATAGAGGGTCAGCAAAAAAGAGGAAGACCCTCAAGAGATGGACTGACAAAGTGGCTGCAACAATGGGTTCAACTGCATCTAACAGCAACAGTTTTATTAAGTGGCTTCTAAGGGGGTCACATAGTTTCTTCTACATCACTGTTGACATGCATTTTATAGGATTTCTCATGAGAATATTTCCTTCGTAGGACTCTTGCTAAGCAATGTATCTGGAATCACCCACTTGAGCTGAAGAGTTTGCCACAGATAAGTATGTAAATCTCCTTGCACAGTGCCTTTCCCATCCACAAAAACCAAACCCATTTCGTCAAGTTGATTCCGACTCATACAAACCCTATAGGACAGAATAGAACTGCCCCATATAGTTTTCAAGGATTGGATGGTGGATTTGAACTGCCTACCTTTGGGTTAGTAGTTGAGCTCTTAACCACTGTGCCATCTGGGCTCCAGCCATTCCCATATAGGCACTTAATAAACCAGGTATTATTTTACATCATCATCATTAGCTTTTTGACAGTAATAATGACTATTACGGAATAAAACTGATTGGTCAGGGAGCTCTCTTAGATGTGCGAATACTGTCCTCTGAGAAAAAACAAAAACAAACAAACTTGGAAAGAAAATTCCAGGATAACTTGAAATTGTTACTTAGAATCAAAGCCTTTACTAGAATTAAAAAAGAAACTCACACATAGACACACAAACACACTCAAACTATGTCCAGCAAAGTCATGGATGTATTAAACATTTTTCCTATTATGAAAATATTTTCTAAGAATTGATATTACAAATTAACTAGCAACATTTTTTTTTCAGTTTTCTCTGTCCTTTCTTGCAAAATTATTAAATGTTTATATTACACTTTTTTTTAGAATAGTTGTCCTAAAAATAGTTTCCTTGGAAGTCAAAATTTTTTTGCAAAAATAAAGTGATATTCATATTTTTGAAAATGTAACTACTACTGAAGAACATGTGTAAGAATAGCTGCTATTTTACAGAAAGGGCACTTAAATTTAATCTCTTGAAAACGTGGGCTAAAATTTCTCAATAATGTCTGAAAACAAAGGTTTAATTCAGCCTTCAAACTTGAGGGTGAACAGAGAATAAATTAAATGATTAATGTTTTATAACTGTAATCATTCTGACAACAATTTTTGATAGCATAACCTGCACCTTTTACTTTAGGTTTAGCTTTCTAAGTATGATTAATAAAAAGGTCATTTTTGCAAGAAATTTGACTGCGTGATAATTTTTGTCATCATTTCTCAACACTATTAAAAACTTCCTTTTGGAAGCTGGAAATTCTTTGCATAAAGTCACAGCTCTACCTTGTGATCTGGGAGAAATTAATTTTAACCTCATCAAGACTCAGTTTCCTCATATTTAAAATGAAGACCTAATAATACTTAAGACCTAGAATTCTTGTGAGAATTCAAATGAAAACGTGTATAAAGCCTGTAATGATGGTGTCTAGTGAATAATACATACTCAGTGAGGGGAACGATTGCTAGCATTTTCACGTAATAATGGGGTTGCTTTCCCATTCTGCTCTGTGTCTAGTCTGTTTCCCACACAGCTCAAAGTATGAACTTTTGTAATATCACAGGATCACGTGAGATTCCTAAGACCCATCAATGACATTCCTTAAAGGCCCTCTGTAATATGATTCTGAACTATTTCTCTAGCCCCGTCCTTTAGCAAGCATCACTGCTTCATGACATTGGAAGCCTTTACACCTTTCCTTTCTCCTTATCATTTTGCTGGCCTGTCCCTTCTATTTATATGACTATTCCTTCACCTGCTCAGTCTACTTAACTGTGTTCATATTTTAAGACTCAAGCATTATCCTTCCCGAATTATTTTCCTGATGCCTCCGAACAAGAACTTCTCTCTGTGTGTCTTGCCGCCCTGCTCACACTTCTGTCATTTTCTGTTTGAATTCTCATGCCCTTGTCTGTTTCTGCCAGTGCAGTGATTAGGACTTTTCTCTTCACTTCTTCACTGTCAACAATATTTTGTACTAAGTAGATACTCACCAGTGGCACAGTGTTTAAGCGCTTGACTGCTAACCAAAAGGCTGACATTTCGAACCTACCAGCTGCTCTGTGGGACAAAGATGTGGCAATCTGCTTATGTAAAAGATTTATAGCCTTGAAAACCCTATGGGGCAGTTCTGCCCTGTCCTACAGGGTTGCTATGAGTTGGAATCAACTCAAAGGCAATGCTTTTTTTTTTTTTTTTAAATTAGATACTGTCTTAGTCCTCTAGTGCTGCCATAACAGAAATACCACAAGTGGATGGCTTTAATAAAGAGAAATTTATTCTTTCACAGTCTGGTAGGTTATAAGTCCAAATTCATGACATCAGCTCCAGGGGAAGCCTTTCCCTCTCTCTCTGTTGGCTCTGGAGGAAGGTCCTTGTCCTCAATCTTCCCATGGTTGTGGAGCTTCTCAGGCACAGGGACCCCGTGTCCAAAGGACGAGCTCTGCTCCTGGTGCTGCTTTCTTGGTGGTATGGGGTCCCCAACTCTCTGCTTGCTTCCCTTTTCTTTTATCTCTCAAGAGATTAAAGGTGGTGCAGGCCATACCCCAGGGAAACTCCCCTTACATTGCATCTGAGTACGGGTGGTGTTACAGTCCTACCCTAATCCTCTCAACATAAAATTACAATCATAAAATAGAGGACAACCACAGAATACTGGGAATCATGGCCTAACCAAGTTAATACACACATTTTGGGGGACATAATCCATGACATTCCATACTTTGGCCCCCCCAAAATCACATTCTTGCAATATGCAAGACATGATTCATTCCATCATATCATAGCAAAAGTCTTAACTCCACGTCCAAAATCCAAAAATTTCTTTTCATCTGTGAAATCTAGAATACAGGTTATCTTCACAGAGTCAAAAAAACCACAGGTAAACATCCTTCTGGTTTTCTCTGCTTTCAGCCAGGATTCATCCGACATCAGTAATGATATCCCTGGTTCCACGTCCTCTTCTGAATCCAGCTTGAAATTCTAGCAGTTCTTTGTTGATATTCTGCTGCAGCCACTTTTGAATGAGCTTCAGCAAAATTTTTACTTGTGTGTGATATTAATGATATTCCATAATTTCCACATTCCATTGGATCACCTTTCCTGTGAATATGCTTAAATAAGTGAATCTTTTCCAGTCAGTTGGCCAGATAGCTGTCTTCCAAATTTCTTGGCGTAGACAAGTGAGCACTTCCAGCCTTGCATCCGTTTGTTGAAACATCTCAGTTGGTATTCCATCAATTACTGGAGCCTTGGTTTTCACCAATGCCTTCAGTGCAGATTGGACTTCTTCCTTTGGTACCATTAGTTCCTGATCATATGCTGCCTCCTGAAATGGTTTAATGTTGACCACTTCTTTTTTGTATAGTTATTCCATGTATTCCTTCTATCTTTTGATGCTTCTTGCTTTGTTTAACATTTTCCCCATAGAATCCTTTACTATTGCAACTCGAGGCTTGAATTTTTTCTTCAGTTCTTTCAGCTAGAGATATGCTGAGCTTGTTCTTCCTTTTTGGTTTTCTATCTCCAAGTCTTTGCACATGTCATTAAAATACTTTTTCTTCTCAAGTTGCCCTTTGTAATCTTCTGTTTAGCTCTTTTACTTCATTTCTTCCTTTTGCTTTACCTACTTGACATTCAAGAGCAAGTTTAAGAGTCTCTTCTGACATATATTATTCTTTCTTTCTTTTTTTTCTTTTCTGTCTTTTTAATGACCTCTTGCTATCTTTATGTATGATGTCCTTCCACAACTTGTCTGGCCTTCTGTCATTAGTGTTGTATGCCTCAAATTTAGTCTTGAGACGGTCTCTAAATTTAGGTGGGATATACTCAAGGTTGTACTTTGGCTCTTGTGGACTTGTTCTAATTTTCTATTTGAACTTTCAACTTGAACTTTTGTATGAGCAATTGATGGAACACACCTTCAGGAATTGTATTTTATTTAAATGACCAGTACAAGATAAGAATGGATAGAAAAGAAATGTATAGAATTGGAAAACATATAGTTCATCAATAGGGTGATGCTAGGTTAAAAGTGCTCTGTAAACAATAGCAATCAGAATATCTATATAATGATACTGATATATTAGGTTACAAAGAAAAAAAAAAGATTGCCAAAATTCAAGTTTCTAAAATTTAATCTCATTCAAATATATATGTATTGAAAACCTACCCTGACCCAGGCACCATATATATGAGTGAATAAGATAAAAAAAAAAAAAAAGTAAAGAAATAAGAAAGTTTCTTGCTGAATGTAGCAAGTGCTACAACCATATCACAACAAACTAATTTGTGTACACAGTTATTGGGTGTGGAGATTGGGGGTATATTCAGAAATATGTTAATTCATTAGTATGCAATAGTTGATCACCTGTTGAACACAGTAAGACACTAAATGCTAAATGAAATATAAAATAACTAAAAAGTTTTGTCTTCAAGGATACGCTTGGGGAGAGAGCACAAGGATTACAAATGGAAGGGATTTAAATGACAATAAAAGGCATTGCCAAGTTATTAAACTTGAGATGAGTTGGTAGATTGTAAATGCTCTAGGGGTCTGGAAGAAGATGGCACTACAGACGGGGGCTCAAATATCCAGCTAGATGGTCAGCTCCCTTCTGATCCTAACTCCCTTTTTGTACTCACTGAATTTGAGAAAAGCTACTTGGGGATTTTTTTTTTTTTCTTTAAAGTCTTTTAAATTAAGGCCATGGGAAATGCTAAATCAACTGTTACTTGTCCTTCAGTTTTCTTGAAATACACAAAACTCCCTAGTCTGAAATAAATGAGATATCCTAAATACCAAAGACTTGTTTTTATTTTTTATGGCTCTGCTTATTTCCAGTTCATTTCCAATTTGATAAAAAATAGCTATCAATTTTTGTAACTTTAACAAAAAGTAAGTATATTTTAAGGGACTATGAATTCTTTCATATCAGAATGAAAGAATTCATAGTCCCTTAAAATATACTTACTTTTTTGGAATCGACTCAACGGCAGTGGGTTTGGGTTGGGTTATGTATTCTTTGGAGCCCTGGCGGTGCAGTGGTTAAGAGCTCGGCTGCTAACCAAAAAGTCAGCAGTTGGAATCCACCAGCTGCTCCTTGGAAACCCTGGGGGACAGTTCTAAAATGTCCTATAGGGTCACTATGAGTTGGAATTGACTCGATGACAACTGGGTTTTATGAATTCTTCATAATTTGGTGTTTGCAAGATAGGTTATTTGTGTATGGTCTAAATTATGAATAATGGGTGTCTGAAATGGATTCGTTAGTTATCACTAGTTCTTCTATCAAGGTAGGAATGTGGGTCCTTCCAAAAAAGGGCTGTGCAGCAAAGTGTATTTGAAAAAACAAACTCCTTAGATGATTCTGATACACTCACTGCCCACTTTTCCTTCCATACCAGCCTACCACCATTGCCAACAGTTGAGAACCACTGGCTTATACTATGTGGGATACTGTTGCAAAGACTGAATTTTGAAAAAAAAAAAAAAAGAATATCTCTGAATGGCTATGTAAACATCAGCGTGTCTTTTCCTGCCACATTTTGCATCTAATTGATATTGCATAATATGGTGCATCACTGAAATACAAATGATATACAGTATAAAATAATTCAGATAAATGATAAAGTGTGACCAACAGAAATAAACATATTACCATATTTTTTTCAGAATTTCAAATAATCATTCTTTTTTTAAGAGTACATATTTTTAAAAAAGCCTATTTTGAGAACCTAAAGGTAAACTTCTTTTTAAAAAATGTTTTTAAAATGGTATTAGTCTATCATGAGAATACATAATTAACTTTGAAGATATTTTCTAGCAACAATGATAAACATCATCAAACTAATTGCTAATGTGAAGAGAGAATGTGGACATTGCATGAATTAGTACTGAACATTCTTCCCATCATTTTTCTCAAGATGATGCTGTTTATTTTCTTCCTTAGAATAGATGAGAAATTCTACATTAAAGGATTTTAAGTGGTTAGCGTAAGAAATTTGGTTATATTAATGAATATTAAAAGTGTTTCTTGGAAACATTTGTGACTCTAAATTTGTTGTTTGCTTATAAAGAGGCTCATCTTGTAAAGGACAGTGAGTCCTCTACTAAATTACCATATGACTTGTAATTCATGAATGTCCTGTGATTTTTAAAGCTGGTAACTATTTTTATTGTTCATGTTATTAATTTTTTTTTTTTTTTTGACTGAATGAGGCTACTTGGAGTGTGCTAGACTGATTGGCAAAGTGTCATCATCTTCAAGGATGTCCTAGAAAGATTATTCCATCCTTTCTTAGCCAATTCTTGCAATAGTTAGTTGCAGTAGGAGTCCACTTCCCCGCAGAGCCATAATCCAACCGTGTAGCCAGCCCCATGGCCATCCTGGTCTAAAGGCAATGGAACTGCATTGGTTCTTAATGGGGTCTGACGGAGCTCTTTATCCAGTGGAGAATCTGAGATAATTTGTTTTAACTAATTCTTTAGCCAAGGTTTTCCAAAACTTGTTTCAAGAAACCAATATTAAGATGTATTGAGGGAAAAGACAATCCACTGAATTTTCACCACTATAACTTTTCTTTTTTTTGAGGGGGAGGGGAAACAGGGAATGATAGGGAAGTTGTGTGGACCTGGCCCACTTATGTTCATGTCTATCTTCAATAGCTCCTGGCACAGAATCTGACAGGGTGTTGTGATCCGTAATTATTTGCTAAATGAAAACTCAAATCTGAATTGCTTCTTCAAATGCTTGCCATAGATGCTTACCCAGTGCCTGCAGGAGCCGGCGTTGGTGCTGTGTACTGAGTGTATACAAATGGAGTGCCGTCCTCTCAGTACTTTAAGGCGTAATCCAGGGATATGACAAAGTAAGGGAAAGATTTTGGCTATGTGGAAGTACCTTGGAGACATAAACAAATGGGTAGGCAGTTCCTCTTAAGCAGAGGTTAAGAAAAAAAAGGTTAAAAAGGACGACTCCAAAAGAGCCTTTGAAGATGAGTTGGTGTTTGCCAGGTAGATGGGAAGTGGCTTTGAGGCGGGAGTGAGAGGACTCTTAGCAGAGAAGGGGTATAAACTAAGGGAGAACAGTGAATTGAATCTTCCCTGGTCGTTCGGTTTCTATAACCTGAGTGAGAAACCAGTATTTCGGATAAAGTTGTGGTTTTCACCTGCTATCATATTTCCCTCCTTAACTTCATGATCAGACTCATCTAGAAAACGTTATGTTTATTTTTATGTTATTTTTACCTCATTCATGACGAACTACCCATTCACCTCTAAACCCCAGCACCTGAACTCACATAATATTAAAAATATGTGTACAAATTTGACCAATGATAATTTGATATTAAAAAAAAAAAAAGCTCTTTAACCGTGTTAGCCATTCTCTTAATGTGCTTTAATTTTGTCCTCTATGTAACTGCAGTAAGGAGCCCTGGGGGTGCAATAAGCACTTGGCTGATAACCGAAAGGTCAGCAGTGGTTCCAACTCCCAGGCATTCTGTGGGAGAAAGATGTGGCAGTCGGCTTCTGTAAAGACTAAAATCAAAAACCAGCTCCGTTGCCATGGAGTTGATTCCAACCCTATAGGACAGAGTAGAACTGGCCCCTAGAGTTTCCAAGGAGGGGCTGCTGGATTCGAACTGCCAGCCTTTTTGTTAGCAGCTGAACTCTTAACCATTGAGCCACCAGGGCTTCGCCTTGGAAACCCTGTGGGGCAGTTCTACTCTGTCCTATAGGGCTGCTGTGGGTCAGAATCCAGCCGATGGCAGTGGGTTGGGTTGGGTTTGGTTTTTTTTTTTGTAACTTCAGTTTTACTGCTTCATATTTTGTCAATCCTTCCTCCCATTTTGCTGTTACCTTTTTGTCATTTTCTAATAACATATAGATTCATCATTCCCTTGTATTCTTTAATCAATTTTATTAAAGTATAATTTGCATATGACAAAATGTTTACATTTTCAGACTACGGATTTTGAACTATATATATATATATTTATAGCCTTTATATTTTAATTATCTTATCTTTCTTTTTGAAGGATCTAATCTATTACTTCAGATAATGACACCCAGTTACTTCATTAATTAAAACCATTAACTCAGCAAACTTGGATTTTTTTGTTGTTCTGAAACTTCTTGGCTCTTGGTTCTCTTTTAGACATGTTGTCAATATAACATAAGCATTTTAATTATTTTAATTTTACTAAATCTGCAAATGGTTACAGAGCAATGTAATATAAAATAAACCTACACATTTATAAATTAAAATCTTTTAAGAGTAAAATAAAGCCAATGTACAGGTTAATCATATAAATCCTTTATTAAATTCACCTCAATTTGTAATATTCACCAAAGGTGAATCTCCTATTTCCTGCTGGAAAGCAAGAGATCCTGTCTCTGATTTCTTAGTTTCATTTTATTACTTTGCAAGATTTCACGGATGTTTTGTCCCATCGACAAAAAATAAATTGACCATAAAATTTTGGTATAGTTCAACACTTAATAGGAAAATAAGTCCGTGGTTAGCAATAGATTTATTTCCTTTGGGACTTTTTGTAACACCAAGGCAAGATGGATAGTTTGAATCCATATATTATAATGAGAGAAAATAATAGAATAAAAGGCCCAGCGTGTTCTAACCCAACCAAATATATCCAGATATAGTTATGGATCTTCCAAAATGTCCCTTTACACCCGATGAACGTGTTTCTGTCGTTGTTGCTGCTGCGTACAGTATTCAGCCTCCCTTTTCCTCTCTGTGTAGTCACGGACCATTGATCCTTTAAGGTCAGCTCAAGCACCACGCTCCCCCGGCAAACTCGTTCTAAAATGCTCTCTGCGTTCAGCGAATTCTACAGAAATTCACGTTTAATACACGTTCTGAAAGAAGACAAATCATCTGTCCTGTGACAATGGCATTGGTCTAAAGTCTTCTGAATACTTATCGGGTGTGTGTTTTCATATCTCACCAAATAGATCTTGAGATTCCTAAATGTGAATAGTTTGTTATTCAAGTCTTTGTTTTAGCTCAAAGTTTCACTTTTCTTATGAAAGCAATAAAGTTGAAATAAGGAAAGCCAACGGATAGAGATATTCAAATATATAATTCTAAATCTAGATATTCTAAAATGCCATCCCACATGTGCTCAGTATCTACTGTATCAATCTGAGATTAGAGAAAATAGAAAAGAACTAGAAGGCATGCGTAAAGCTCCTTCATGTGTTATGTACCTATAGGAGAAAAAAGAAAACTAAAATAACAGGTATAGGATTACATGCTCAGATGATCTTCTCAGTTTGTGAGGAGATCAGAGAGAAAGTTAGCAGAGAATATTCCTGGTGCAGAACCAAGGGTCACATGTACTTATTTTTTCAGTTTAAATTAAAAGTGGGAAAAGTATAGTTTAAGTGGGAATAATGATGGATGTAGATATATATTGGTTTAGTTTCCAAATAATCAATAATTTATCTGAGCATGAGTTTCATCATTTTTAAAACTATTACCTAGTTTTCAGTAAGTTAAATCACTATTTAAATAAAACATTCCTTCTACCTCAAAAATTATATTTGATAAGATATTTTAAAAGGCTCATGTATTTCTATAACATCAACTTCAGTAATTTTAGGTATATATTATACTCTATTTACATTTTTTGAGAAATATATTTAAACTCATCAAATAAAGTATTTATATAAAGAGAATCAGATGAATCTGATTATAGCTGCTAAAGGAATGGAAATCAGTTAATTTGTTGATTGGGGATTCTTCTAGCATTACTTGTCTTGTAAAAATGTAGAAAAAGCCATGAGACAAATTAAATATGAATAAAATATAGTGACTTTTTTTTAACCCATTATTAACAAAGTGATTTTTAGAATGACATGACACTTGTAAACTGGTATTATTAAAGAAGAAATATTTATTCCTTTCACTGGGTGAAAAATATCCATAATTCTATTGAAAAAAATTAGAGAATTTAATTTCTTAATTACTTTTTCTCTCTATTTTTTTACTTGATTCTTTCTCTGTTTATGACCTGACCTCATGTAAACTTTTAGGGGATACTCTTCAAGGTGATAAACTGTGTTAGTAACGCATGCTTGCAGCATGTATTCAGGAGTGCTACAGGTTCAGGAGTGCTACAGGTGTCGTTTCCTAAATACCCTGGGGATGTTTAAGAAATAGAAATAATTTTGTCTCTGTTATTTAGGTTCTTACTCATTAAATTAGAAAGAAAGGATGCATAAGCAAGTATAATGCAGAGGACGGCATTGCTAAGCGTAAGGTGTACAACCGTGATAGCTGCTGGGCGAATTTTATAGAAGATGGAATTTTCTCTGGCTCTTGATAGAACAGAGCCACTAAAGGAAGACAGGATGCTCAGTGAGTGTACGATGTGTGGATAATCTTGGGTTGGCAGAGTGTGGAAGTAGTTTTCCTATGGAGTATTAAGGAGATAAAACATATAGTGCTTTGTCTAAGGTCATAATAGTGTCAAACGGGAAAACATGGATGAAATTCATGATAAACAGTTTGCAAGATATCCTCTAAACAACAGGAAGTATTTGAATATGAACCAGACATTGAGCAGGCTTTGGGGGTCCTTGGTGTGAAATGTAATTGATCTTCCTAAATCATGCACCTTCTAAGTAATTGATTGACTGTTGAGAAAGTCTTAAAAATATAGTAGGATGTTAATACCAAGGTGCATATTTTCTTAAAACTATGGACAAGATTAAAATTGACCAAAGATACAATTAGTGAAAACAAAGCACTGCTATGGAGGGACAGGGAGCATGATACTGACTAGAGCCATTTAGATCACAAGAGTTAGAGTGTTTTGAGTGTGAGCATGTGTGTAAGATTAGGGTTACAGAGCCAAACTGAGGCAATTCTATTTGTTCAGATTTTTCAGGTTACAAGGAAAAAGTCACACTGTTTCAGGTTATAAGGAGCAATACTGTTTTTATATGATGGGATTTTTAAAGGCTACACAGAAAGATAAGAGAGAAGTGACAGATGGTCCTATGCCTGCATAGACAGCTTTTGTGGACAATTGGCACTTGGAACATTATTCAGAAAGCACAGTTTTAATAATGACTCCATAGCAACTTGAGTAGTTAATGAAAAGACCTTCCCAACCTATTGTCCCCCACCAGCAGGCATCTTATGCACCCACGTTATCGTTTCACCGTCATTAGGACAATACAGCAACTGTCCTTGTTTTCTGCTTCCCCACTTCTCCCACTGCCACTGACCAACTTCTGGCTCCTTCTATCTGAAATGGATATATTCTATTTCCCCTGTGGACATATGCGATAGAAGTCAGATATAGTCACCTGTCAGCTTGCTGGCCATTTATTGATGTCTAGTTTTTTTTTTTTTTTTTTTTTAGTTTTTTAGTTTTTAATTTCAGATAAAGTGCTTGTTCCTTGCTCAGCCTGGCAGGGACAGTGATGCATAGACTGGCACTCATCATATGAAGAGTTTGCACAAAGACCTTCTCTCAAAGCAAGTGTACAGGCCAGGTGCTTAGGGAATCATGATTAAGCCAGAGCATAAGTGAATTACCTTTCACTAATTCACAACTCCATTCCCAGAGTCATGCCTGTTTCTGCTGCCTCTGCTTACTAAACACACACACGCACATGCACACACGCACACACATATACACTCACATACACACACTCTCACACACACACATATATACACACACATGCACGCACACGTGTGCACACACTACACAAAAGTAAGCTCCTGACGTTGCCACCGTCAACTGTTACATAGGCATAAACCCTAGACTGAAGATATAAGAAAATCTAGAAAAATACCCAAAAGAGGTACTAAGAATTTTGAGAGTCATTCCCTGGAAAAATCTACGCCATTTCAAATGTGCAAGTATATATATTACCTTCTTTAATCCTTATATCACATCAGGTGGCTTAATATTCTCATTTCACTAAAAGAAAATACATATTCAGAGTGATTGTGATTAGCTCAATTAAACAAAGCTCATTTTATACAGGATGGGGTTTTTGGAAACTCTCAAAAAATGTTTGTTGAACATTAGCCTTCTTTCAATGACCCATATGTCAGAAGACCTCTGAGATTCATGCGTCCATTCTACACCACAGATGCCTCTTGAAGGAGCTTTGATAAACACTCATATCTCCTCAAGCTGTTGATAACTTATCAACTGGTGAAAGAACAGATATATTAATGTAGATGTCAAGGAGTTTGTGTCATACAGGGCAGCACTCTCTTAAAAAAATATATCCGACTATGAGTCAGAACTGACTCGACAGCACCTAACAACAGAAACAACAAATACCCACGGATTTAGAAAATAGATTGTATTTAATATGTTTCTGAGCTTTTCTTAATATTGTGATCAAACTTTCCATTTTATATTAATCTTGTTCCTCCTATGTGCATATAAAATATTTGATATAAATTATAAATGGTAATGAATACTTAGACTTAAAATCACTATTTGTCTTCACAGGACTGTGGCTTTAAATGTAGTTGGCTGTCTAAATTATTCTTAAACCAAGAATGTTCTTTTACATCTTATATAAGAAGCTGCAAATATTAATCAATTTACTAATTATGCGATTAAGGTTAAGTGTGTTTTCTGCTTGTAGAGTGTAAATGTGTTTGTACTTCATCCCTGATTGCCATGCCAAATGACTAATGGTTCCCTATTGAACTTTTAGCAATTATGTAATCCACATATTTCAGAACTCTTATGTCCAGTAATTAAAACTGTCCAGGGATATAGTGTCACCAGCTACTAATATTGGTCCCTGCTAAATTGCCTTCCATCTCAGAATGTTGAACTTATTGTTTAAGCCCCAGTCAGTGGTCACTTGGATAAGTTACCCACCCATCAAGTCAGATAAGTGAAAAAAAATTTTTTTTTTTTTTCCGGTATGGCCAAACCAAAAAAACCCATTGCTGTCAAGTTGAGTCTGAGTCATAATGACCCTGTAGCAACAACTCCCAATTAAGTAAAAAATGAAGAACAGAATAAAACCTAAAGCCAAAGAATTATCCTTTTCCTGACTGTTAGTATATATGGTTTCTCAGCACATTTTCCACCCCTCAGGTTTGTTGGGAAGCTGCTTTCCCATTGACAGTGCACGCTGCCTCAAAGTCGGTGCCTTTATGACAGATTGAAACAAAAGTTTCTGATTTTGCAAGGTACCGTATAAGGTGCGTGCATTTTTGGTGGTTAAAATAGAAGTTGCAAATTTTGGGGGGAACACAGATGACCCAGTAGACTCTGGGAGGATTCTGGGGGTAGAATTAGTAGGATAATGTATGCCCCTCTGCATTCTAAGAGAAGGCTTGTTGGAGGTGTCAAGAAAGACAAAATCCATACTACCTAGCAAAAATTCAGACACATTCGATGATTCAGCATGCTTCCATTAATAAAAACAAATGGCTTCGACAAAAAATTCAAAGCAGAATATAACTGGGTCTTGAAATGGTTATTTCATATATAATAGCTACCGCAGTTTTTTTTTTTTTTTTTTATTAAGCTTCAAGTGAACATTTACCATTCCAATCAGTCTGTCACATGTAGGTTTACATACATCTTACTCCCTTCTCCCACTTGCTCTCCCCCTATTGAGTCAGCCCTTACAGTCTCTCGTTTCGTGCCAATTTTGCCATCTTCCCTCTCTCTCTATCTTCCCATTCCCCCTCCAGTCAAGAGTTGCCAACACACTCTCCAGTGTCCACCTGATTTAATTAGCTCACTCTTCATCAGCATCTCTCTCCCCCCTACTGACCAGTCCTTTTCATGCCTGATGATTTGTCTTTGGGGATGGTTCCTGTCCTGTGCCATCAGAAGTTCTGGGGAGCATTGTCTCTGGGATTCCTCTAGTCGCAATCATACCGTTAGGTATGGTCTTCTCATGAGAATTTGGGGTCTGTATCCCATTGGTCTCCTGCTCCCTCAGGAGTTGTCTGTTGTGCTCCCTGACAGGGCAGACATCGATTGTGGCCGGGCACCAACTAGTTCTTCTGGTCTCAGGATAATGTAGGTCTCTGGTTCATGTGGCCCTTTCTGTCTCTTGGGTTCTTGGTTGTCGTGTGACCTTGGTGTTCTTCATTTTCCTTTGCTCCCGGTGGGTTGAGACCAATTGATGTATCTTAGATGGCCGCTTGTTGGCATTTAGGACCCCAGGCGCCACAATTCAAAGTGGGATGCAGAGTGTTTTCATAATAGAATTATTTTGCCCATTGACTTAGAAATCCCCTCAAACCAAGTTCCCCAGACCCCAGCCCCTGCTCCTCTGACCTTTGAAGCTTTCATTTTATCCCGGAAACCTCTTTGCTTTTAATCCAGTCCAATTAGGCTGACCTTCCTTGTATTGAGTGTTGTCTTTCCCTTCACCCAAAGCAGTTCTTAACTACAGATTGATCAATAAAAAGCCCTCTCCCTCCCTCCCTCCCTCCTCCCTTTGTAACCACATAAGTATGTGTTCTTCTCCGTTTTTTCTATTTCTTAAGATCTTATAATAGTGGTCTTATACAATATTTGTCCTTTTGCAACTGACTCATTTTGCTCAGCATAATGCCTTCCAGATTCCTCCATGTTATGAAATGTTTCAGAGATTCGTCACTGTTCTTTATCGATGTGTAGTATTCCATTGTGTGAATATACCACAATTTATTTACCCATTCATCCGTTGACGGACATCTTGGTTGCTTCCAGCTTTTTGCTATTGTAAACAGAGCTGCAATAAACATGGGTGTGCATATATCTGTTTGTGTGAAGGCTCTTGTATCTCTAGGGTATATTCCTAGGAGTGGGATTTCTGGGTTGTATGGTAGTTCTATTTCTAACTGTTTAAGATAACGCCAGATGGATTTCCAAAGTGGTTGTACCATTTTACATTCCCACCAGCAGTGTATGAGAGTTCCAGTCTCTCCGCAGCCTCTCCAACATTTATTATTTTGTGTTTTTTGGATTAATGCCAGTCTAGTTGGTGTGAGATGGAATCTCATCGTAGTTTTAATTTGCATTTCTCTAATGGCTAATGATCGGGAGCATTTTCTCATGTATCTGTTGGCTGCCTGAATATCTTCTTTAGTGAAATGTGTGTTCATATCCTTTGCCAACTTCTTGATTGGGTTGTTTGTCTTTTTGTGGTTGAGTTTTAACAGAATCATATAGATTTTAGAGATCAGGTGCTGGTCTGAGATGTCATAGCTGAATATTCTTTCCCAGTCTGTAGGTGGTCTTTTTACTCTTTTGGTGAAGTCTTTAGATGAGCATAGGTGTTTGATTTTTAGGAGCTCCCAGTTATCTGGTTTCTCTTCATCATTTTTGGTAATGTTTTGTATTCTGTTTATGCCCTGTATTAGGGCTCCGAGGGTTGATCCTATTTTTTCTTCCATGATCTTTATCGTTTTAGTCTTTATGTTTAGGTCTTTGATCCACTTGGAGTTAGTTTTTGTGCATGGTGTGAGGTATGGGTCCTGTTTCATTCTTTTGCAAATGGATATCCAGTTATGCCAGCACCATTTGTTAAAAAGACTATCATTTCCCCAATTGACTGACACTGGTCCTTTGTCAAATATCAGCTGCTCATACGTGGATGGATTTATATCTAGGTTCTCAATTCTGTTCCATTGGTCTATGTGCCTGTTGTTGTACCAGTACCAGGCTGTTTTGACTACTGTAGCTATATAATAGTTTCTGAAATCAGGTAGGGTGAAGCCTCCCACTTTCTTCTTCTTTTTCAGTAATGTTTTGCTTATCCGGGGGTTCTTTCCTTTCCATATGAAATTAGTGATTTGTTTCTCTATCCCCTTAAAGTATGACATTGGTATTTGGATTGGAAGTGCGTTATATGTATAAATGGCTTTTGGTAGAATAGACATTTTTACTATGTTAAGTCTTCCTATCCATGAGCAGGGTATGTTTTTCCACTTAAGTATGTCCTTTTGAATTTCTTGTAGCAGAGTTTTATAGTTTTCTTTGTATAGGTCTTTTACATCCTTGGTAAGATTTATTCCTAAGTATTTTATCTTCTTGGGGGCTACTGTGAATGGTATTGATTTGGTGATTTCCTCTTCGGTGTTCTTTTTGTTGATGTAGAGGAATCCAAGTGATTTTTGTATGTTTATTTTATAACCTGAGACTCTGCCAAACTCTTCTATTAGTTTCAGTAGTTTTCTGGAGGATTCCTTAGGGTTTTCCATGTATATGATCATGTCATCTGCAAATAGTGATAGCTTTACTTCCTCCTTACCAATCTGGATACCCTTTATTTCTTTGTCTAGCCTAATTGCCCTGGCTAGGACTTCAAGTACGATGTTGAATAAGAGCGGTGATAAAGGGCATCCTTGTCTGGTTCCCGTTCTCAAGGGAAATGCTTTCAGGTTCTCTCCATTTAGAGTGATATTGGCTGTTGGCTTTGCATAGATGCCCTTTATTATGTTGAGGAATTTTCCTTCAATTCCTATTTTGGTAAGAGTTTTTATCCTAAATGGGTGTTGAACTTTGTCAAATGCCTTTTCTGCATCTATTGATAAGATCATGTGGTTTTTATCTTTTGTTTTATTTATGTGATGGATTACATTAATGGTTTTTCTGATATTAAACCAGCCTTGCATACCTGGTATAAATCCCACTTGATCAGGGTGAATTATTTTTTTGATGTGTTGTTGGATTCTATTGGCTAGAATTTTGTTGAGGATTTTTGCATCTATGTTCATGAGGGATATAGGTCTAAAATTTTCTTTTTTTGTAATGTCTTTACCTGGTTTTGGTATCAGGGAGACGGTAGCTTCATAGAATGAGTTGGGTAGTATTCCGTCTTTTTCTATGCTTTGAAATACCTTCAATAGTAATGGTGTTAAGTCTTCTCTGAATGTTTGGTAGAACTCTGCAGTGAAGCCATCTGGGCCAGGACTTTTTTTTGTTGGAAGTTTTTTGATTACCGTTTCAATCTCTTTGTTATGGGTCTATTTAGTTGTTCTACTTCTGAATGTGTTAGTTTAGGTAGGTAGTATTGTTCCAAGAATTTATCCATTTCTTCTAGGTTTTCAAATTTGTTAGAGTACAATTTTATGTAGTAATCTGAAATGATTCTTTTAATTTCATTTGGTTCTGTTGTGATGTGGTCCTTCTCGTTTCTTATTCGGGTTATTTGTTTCCTTTCCTGTTTTTCTTTAGTCAGTCTAGCCAGTGGTTTATCAATTTGGTTAATTTTTTCAAAGAACCAGCTTTTGGCTTTGTTAATTCTTTCAATTGTTCTTCCGTTCTCTAATTCATTTAGTTCAGCTCCAATTTTTATTATTTGTTTTCTTCTGGTGCCTGATGGGTTCTTTTGTTGCTCACTTTCTATTTGTTCAAGTTGTCGGGACAGTTCTCTGATTTTGGCTCTTTCTTCTTTTTGTATGTGTGCATTTATCAATATAAATTGGCCTCTGAGCACTGCTTTCGCTGTGTCCCAGAGGTTTTGATAGGAAGTATTTTCATTCTCGTTGCTTTCTAAGAATTTCCTTATTCCCTCCTTGATGTCTTCTATAACCCAGTCTTTTTTCAGGAGGGTATTGTTCATTTTCCAAGTATTTGATTTCTTTTCCCTAGTTTTTCTGTTATTGATTTCTAGCTTCATTGTGTTGTGGTCTGAGAAGATGCTTTGTAATATTTCAATGTTTTGGATTCTGCAAAGATTTGTTTTATGACCTAATATGTGGTCTATTCTAGAGAATGTTCCATGTGCACTAGAAAAAAAAAGTATACTTTGCAGCAGTTGGGTGGAGAGTTCTGTATAAGTCAATGAGGTCAAGTTGGTTGATTGTTGTAAGTAGGTCTTCCGTGTCTCTATTGAGCTTCTTACTGGATGTCCTGTCCTTCTCCGAAAGTGGTGTGTTGAAGTCTCCTACTATAAATGTGGAGGTGTCTATCTCACTTTTCAATTCTGTTAAAATTTGATTTATGTATCTTGCAGCCCTGTCATTAGGTGCGTAAATATTTAATATGATTATGTCTTCCTGATCAATTGTCCCTTTTATCATTATATAATGTCCTTCTTTATCCTTTGTGGTGGATTTAAGTCTAAAGTCTATTTTGTCAGAAATTAATATTGCTACTCCTCTTCTTTTTTGCTTATTGTTTGCTTGATATATTTTTTTCCATCCTTTGAGTTTTAGTTTGTTTGTGTCTCTAAGTCTAAGGTGTGTCTCTTGTAGGCAGCATATAGATGGATCGTGTTTCTTTATCCAGTCCGTGACTCTCTGTCTCTTTATTGGTGCATTTAGTCCATTTACATTCAGCATAATTATAGATAAATAAGTGTTTAGTGTTGTCATTTTGATGCCTTTTCATGTGTGTTGTTGGCCATTTCATTTTTCCACATGCTTTTTTGTGCTGAGATGTTTTTCTTAGTAGCTTGTGAGATCCTTATTTTCATAATGTTTAACTTTGTGTTTATTGAGTCGTTACGTTTTTCTTGGCTTTTTTCTTGAGTTATGGAATTGATATTCCTTTTTGTGGTTACCTTTTTATTTACCCCTATTTTTCTAAGTAAAAACCTAACTTGTATCCTTCTATATCGCCTTGTATCACTCTCCATCTGGCAGTTCAATGCCTCCTATATTTAGTCCCTCTTTTTGATTATTGTGATCGTTTATCTATTGACTTCCATGATTCCCTGTTATGTGTATTATTTTATTTATTTATTAAAATTAATCTTAATTTGTTTCTTTTTGTGAATTCCCTATTTGAGTTGATAGCAGGACGTTCTGTTTTGTGACCTTGTATTGTGCTGGTACCTGATATTATTGGTTTTCTGACCAGACAATCTCCTTTAGCATTTCTTGTAGCTTTGGTTTGGTTTTTGCAAATTCTCTAAACTTGTGTTTATCTGTAAATATCTTAATTTCGCCTTCATATTTCAGAGAGAGTTTTGCTGGATATATGATCCTTGGCTGGCAGTTTTTCTCCTTCAGTGCTCTGTATATGTCGTCCCATTCCCTTCTTGCCTGCATGGTTTCTGCTGAGTAGTCTGAACTTATTCTTATTGGTTCTCCCTTGAAGGAAACCTTTCTTTTCTCCCTGGCTGCTTTTAAAATTTTCTGTTTATCTTTGGTTTTGGCAAGTTTGATGATAATATGTCTTGGTGTTTATCTTTTTGGATCAGTCTTAAATGGGGTTCGATGAGCATCTTGGATAGATATCCTTTCGTCTTTCATGATGTCAGGGAAGTTTTGTGTCAGGAGTTCTTCAACTATTTTCTCTGTGTTTTCTGTCCCCCCTCCCTGTTCTGGGACTCCAATCACTCGCAAGTTATCCTTCTTGATAGAGTCCCACATGATTCTTAGGGTTTCTTCATTTTTTTTTTAATTCTTTTATCTGATTTTTTTTCAGCTGTGTTGGTATTGATTTCCTGGTCCTCCAGATGTCCCAGTCTGCATTCTAATTGCTCGAGCCTGCTCCTCTGATTTCCTATTGCGTTGTCTAATTCTGTAATTTTATTGTTAATCTTTTGGATTTCTACATGCTGTCTCTCTATGGATTCTTGCAATTTATTAATTTTTCCACTATGTTCTTGAATAATCTTTTTGAGTTCTTCAACAGTTTTATCAGTGTGTTCCTTGGCTTTTTCTGCATTTATCCTAATTTCATTTGTGATATCTTTAAGCATTCTGTAAATTAGTTTTTTATATTCTGTGTCTGATAATTCCAGGATTGTATCTTCATTTGGGAAAGATTTTGATTCTTTTGTTTGGGGGGTTGGAGAAGCTGTCATGGTCTGTTTCTTTATGTGGTTTGATATGGACTGCTGTCTCTGAGCCATCACTGGGAAAGTAGATTTTCCAGGTAATCAGCTAAAAAAAAATGCAGTCAGATCCCTATCTGAATTCTCCCTCTGGCTCCGGGTATTCGGATGTTAATGGAGCTGCCTGGGGAGGGTGGGGGAGGGATCAGAGAGCTAGGAGTGTAGCACCACAGAATATAGAGCTGAATACCGCGTTCACGCTCCGCCCCGTCCGCCAAAATCCGGGCGGGATGGGTCCCCGTCTGGGACGTTGCTTTCCCTACTCCGAGACCAGTCACTTCCTCCCGGGGACTTCTCCCTCCGGTGTGCGGCACTGCTGGCGTGAACTGGGTGGGCGTTTCCCGCACGAACGGGTGGGCCCGCCCCCAGGGTCTATTCTGGCAAATATAATTGGACCCCGCGCTCACGCCCCGCCCGCGCGCGCCCAAATCCCAGGGGGACAGCACACCGGCTGGGATGCTGCTTTCCGCTCCGAGACCAGTCACTTCCTCCCAGGGACTTCTCCTTCCGGTGTGCCACACCTCTCGTGCGAACTGGGTGGGCGTCACCCACACGACCAGGTGGGCCAGCCCCCTGGGTCAATTCAGGGTAATAAAATTGGACCCCGCGCTCACTCCCCGCCCGCACGCATGCCCAAATCCCAGCGGGACGGCACCCCGGGTGGGACGCTGCTTTCCCCGCTCCGAGACCAGTCACTTCCTCCCAGGGACTTCTCCCTCCAGTGCGCCACGCCACACGCGTGGACTGGGTGTGCGTCCCCCCGCACGAACGTGTGGGCCCCGCCCCGGGGTCACTTTAGGGAAATATAGCTGACCCCCCCCCCGCTCGCGCCCTGCCCGCTTCCCGCCAAACTCCTCGCGGGACGGCTCCCCAGCTGGGACGCTGCTCTCCCCGCTCCCAGATCAGTCACTGCCTCCCGGGTGCTTCTCCCTCTGGCTGCGCCGCTACACTGCCCGCGCCAACCAGCTAGACTTCCTCCCGGAATGGGTTCGGGGGGGAAGGGCTGGGCCCCCCTTCTGTGCCGTCTGCCCCCCTGGGCTCTGCCCCAGATCGGGCTCCGAAGGTCACCTGCCTGGTACGCTGGCTCCTAGTTCTGAAAACGGTCGCTGTCTGCCCGTATTTGTTCGTTTTCCGTCTCTAAATCTGTGCTTGTTGTTCAGAGTCCGTAGATTGTTATGTATGTGATCGATTCCCTTGTTTTTCCGAGTCTTTGTTGCAAGAGGGATCCGCGGTAGCGTCCACCTAGTCCGCCATCTTTATCTTTTCCGCTACCACAGTTTTTATGTACATGCTAAAAGGCAAATGAATCTGCTAGAACCTAAGCAATCAGGGGAAAATGAAAGCCTCATAAATATTTTTCAGAATGAAGCTTTTGGTGAGGCGGGGGCTCATCACCAACCCCACATGACATTCCCATTTTTATTCTATGCTCAGATACTTAAAAACAAAAACAACCCAGTTGCCATTGAGTCAATTCCAGCTCTTAGAGACCCTACAGGACTACAGGACAGAGTAGAACTGCCCATAGGGCTTCCAAGGAGCAGCTGGTGGATTCCAACTGCACACCTTTTGGTTAGCAGCCATGCCCTCACCACTTTATATTTGCTTGCTTTCTAGATTACAAGGAGAAGCAGAACTGTTTTTCTCACTTCTCAATTCACAGTTTGCAAAGAAAAGATTATACCTCTGTTACTGCTAATATTTTGTGATCTTATGGAAAGAAACAATAATTCTGGGTGAGCATAGATTAATGTGTTCAGTCGCTCAGTCATCTAAAGGTACTGTGGAATGCCAGGCACTGTCCTAGGCCCTAGTGATAGAGTACAGATAAAGTCCTTGCCTCAAAAATTTTACCTTCTCTTTGGGAGGATAGAGTAAGCAATAAAGGAAAACTAAACAAATCCTGAAATTGTGTTATATGAGTTTTAAAATGTGCTATGTACATAATAAATCAGGGTTAAAAGGGGAAGGATTAACTTCCATCCCAATGTGAGTCTTCAGCTTCCACAAGTGTTCTAGATTTCCAGGGTAGAGATGGTTTTGGACCTGAACTAAGCAGATCTATTTCCTTGTAGGCATATTTAGAATGAAGGTACCTCCAATACACAAATAAAATGATTCTGAGTTAGAGAAATAGAAGGATAAAAGTGATGTTTGGCTGGTAGATCTGGATAGAATTCTCTGTACTATGGAAACAGACTTTAGTTTGCAGTACATAAATTAAGTATCTTGGGGTGGGTTCTCTAGAGAACCAAAAACCCATAAAGCATATGAATCTATATAGATAGAGAGAGATTATATCAAGGAAATGGCTCATGCAGTTGTAGAAGCTGTAATATCACAAGTCCAGACATCAGGATAGAGGCTTCTCCTGATTCACATAGCCGCAGGTACTGGCAAACCCAAGATTGGCAGAGCAGAGAGCAGGGCTCTTGATCATAGGCTGTGAAGATCGACAAATCCCAAAGATCAGCAGGGAAGACCGCAGGTAGGCTGCTAGCTCAAGTCTCAAGAACCAAGGTCAGAGGAAGAGGAGCCAGCTGCAGGATCCAGAACCAGCAAAAACCCCCGAGCCTTGCCAGAACATCTGCCCACATTAGAGGCAGGTCACATGCCCAAGGAAACTCCCCCTCAACAGATTGGCTACTCACAGCAGATGCCATCATGGGGGTGATCACACATTGAATCTCAACAGGGAAGCGAACACAACATCTCACGACTGCCAAAACACTGAGAATCATGGCCCAGCCAAGATGACATGCAGTCTTAACCATCACACTAAGCAACAATCTAAGAGTCTTTGGAAGCCATTGTTACCCAAAAAGATGTATGGAGGGCTTCTGAATTTATTTGCAGTTATCAATCTTTTATGTATATCAACTCTATCTAGACTGAACATAATATGCATACATGTATGAACTGATATTTTTGAATTATAGTTAATGTTAATTACTTATCATGTACTAAGAGCTGTTTGAAGAACTCTCCATTTAAGTCTTATATGATTATAATCCCTTTTTTAAAGTGCTAAGACTGAAATTCTGGAGATTCAGTACCTAGCCCAAGGTCACATGGCTTAACAGGTAATGAGCCAGGATTACACACAGGTACCCTGCCTCCAGAATCCATGTCCCTAACCACCACCCTGCTTCCATGTAGCCCTACTTAAACCAAAGTGAAAATGTACTTATAATTATTATTAAATTCAATGTAATTTTTTGTTTTTATATAGTTTCCCAATTGAAATATGCTAGAAGTATGACTACTATTTTATCAGCAGTGAATGAAGTTATTTGACCCATAAAAAGGAGTTCTCATGCTCAAAAATATTTGGGGGCCACTAGTCTGGACGATCTAGGAGCACTGGTGGTGCAGTGGTTAAAGCCATTGACTGCTAACCAAAAGGCCAGCTTCCCTGGGAGAAAGATGTGGCAGTCTGCTTCAGGAGAGATTAATAGTCTTGGAAACCCTGTGGGGTCACTATGAATCACAATGGAACTTGATGACAGTGGGTTTGATGTTTTAGTACTCTAGACGATGACTAGCTGATCATTTTTAAAATTAAAATATCCAGGCACATTTTAGGGAAACCAGATGAATGATAAAGGGGAGGTAATAATCAAGTCAGCATAGGCTCTGAACAGATACCAATAATCATTCATGTGTAATTAAATTTTTGAAATAAATATGTGTGTGTATGTGATACATGTGAAAGGGGAACAAGGGTGAGAGAGACACCCTTTATTTTCAGCAGTTTACTGCACGTCAAACAAATTACCAATATAATGCAGAATAAAGTAGTCCCAATGTTTGTAGCGTAGCCAATAAATGCCACAAGACTTCATTGAAAAGAGGTTATGATAGACAGGGAACCTTCAAAAGTAAGGCAAGGCCGAGTACTTGGGAAATGAAAGGACAATGGTAACTTAGAGAAAAAAAAAAAAAAAAAACTTAGAGAAAGATAGAGGAAATGTTTCCTATGTATAAAGGTTGGCACCTGACAAGTCATGGTAGTCCAAGGTAAGGCCCTATGCACCTGACAAGTCATGGTAGTCCAAGGTAAGGCCCCATGTTTGAGCAAAGGTGAATAGACCAGCTTGGTGAGACAGAAAGATTCCTGTTAGAGGGAAGTAGGAATGACGAACTTGGAGAAGCAGTGAGAGTTCGATTATAGGATATTTTAACACCATGTTGGAACATATGTCATGGGCCAACACCAGATACATGAACACGAAATGAGATGACCACAGTGTTTTCAGGAAGTTACCATGGCTACAATTATTTTAGCGCAAGTACCATGGAAGCTGCAAATTTGACTGGAAGGTCACCCAAATGCTAAAGAGGAAGAATTCATAACTATAAAGGCTATTATTTATTTATTTATTTTGTAACCATGGAAACAAAAACCAGAAAATAGAGAGTTAAAAAGAATGAGTGCTGAGAAAATACAAACATATGTCAAGGATCACAAAGTTGAAAAGATAAGAAAAAAAAGAGAAAGAGAAATCCAGTTGATAAACTTCAATGCCACTCCCATCAAAGACCTTTTAAGACCTGTACATGTTTAAAACAAAACAAAAAAAAGAGTTAAATAAATAAGATTAAAGGGGATGACAAAAAAATAATAAAATAAAAAAAATAAAGAATAGTACAGGAATGAAGTCCCTACAGGAAATTAGTGAAGAATGGAATCAAAGGCTAAAAGTTAGATTTGTGGAGGCCAACCCAGCGAAAACACACTCCACGAAGACCCCTCTCTTCCCAAATTTCCCTCTTCACTGTGCTCACGTAGCATTACACAGTACACATCTCTGTATTGCACTCTTTAAAAATTATGAAATTACAGTGAAACCTGTGACACCCAGAACTCTACAGGACTGCATTGTTTTCCTGGGTGTCGCGAGTTTTCCAACTTTGACAAGATGCAGTCTTACTACTTTTCTGTCACTCCCTATTAGTGGGAAGTATTTGAATTTTCCTTCTGACAGCATTCTGCCTTACACAGGCCCTGGCTTTTGCAGGTTTTACAGTACTTGGCTTTTCTTTTCCCTTCTTCCTCCTGATCAACCCCCTAGAGAAATATGATGCTGCTATTGACCTAGGACCTAGAGCATTTCTTACTCATCACTGTGTCCCCAGCGTTAAGCACAGTTTCCCACATTTCGGTACCCAAGTGATTGCTAAATGAATGAACATGAGGGGCTTGAGGGTAAAGCAATTGGGATCCAGTAGCTTTATATGGAAATTAAGAACTTCTCAGAGGAAACTCATTTGCTGACTGTAGCAGCACCCAGCAAGGATTTGTAGTTGGGCAAGTGGTCACAAGTCTACATTGCTTCCCAATGATGGTCTGTGTCCTAGGAACCAGAGTGGAAAGAAGATGGGTGATCCTAGCAGGGAATGGTCCATTGTCAGTGGTCTCAGTTTATGGGAATCCAATCAATGTTTAAGCAACTGACCAAGAGGATGGCCATAAAGTCTTTTCTAGCATAGGGAATTATGATGGGAAGTGCTTAGGATGCTATGGTAGAAACTTATAAAATTGGAATTTCCAAGGAGGGCCGATTTAAGAAATAATGTGAAATGATATCACCTTTTATATGAGGCCATTTGGGTGAGGAAGTTCCAGAGACACTGGACTTTCGGTTTTAATCCTGGGACAGTTCGGGGTAAACCAAGTTAGTTGGTAACCAACTGCCTGCTCCAGTTTTAACAGTCTCATGTAATTCTTCAACTGCACCATACCTGCCTGGCCTTCAGTCCTTTGGACACACCGTTCCTCTTGCTTGCCACACTCATCCTGCTCTTCCTTCCTCCTGGCCTTCTTCACTGGCTATCCCCTATCCTTCTTCAGCTCAGACATTATTAGTTTTTTTTTTTTTTTTTCTCTTCTCCACTGCCTTCAATCTCCCTGGCTATCCCTTATTCTTCTTCAGCTCAGGCATCACTTCTAGGTTTTTCCTCTTTTCTGCTCTCTTTAGTCTCTCTGCCCCCCAACATACCCATAAACTCCAGTGGGCTGTTTCAACTCTTTAAATGAGAGCCACAGAAAGCCACCAGAACTTGTGTTTGGAATATAGAACTTTATAGATACAGATTCTTTACTTCTTTATGTTTTTTAATTTTTTCTTAGTGAGCTTAAGCCTCTTTCACACTTAAGAAAGTATACATTTTAACTTGACTTACAGAAGCTGCTTCCAGGGCTTGTTGGTTGAGTTCAGTCAGCAGTTGCTCCCCTCTGAACTGGGGGGTAGGGAGGGAACTGAACAGGTTGGTCAAGGTCAGGAGCCAGGCCAGAGGCTGCTGGTTTCTGAGAAGGAAAAGAAGAAAGGTCATCAACAGGATGAGGTCACTGGGTTGGAGGGCAGGACAGGTTATGTGGGATAGGTTTTGTGCCCTGGGTTGCTAATTTCTGAGATAGTTTATGCCTGAGCCCTGGTGGGCAGTAGACCACTATAGGTTAATCTAGAGAAATGAATAAAAAAGAAAGTGTAACCTGACCCTAAGAATACTAGTAAATTTCCATTACTTAGAAAAGACTGCCTTAAAGCAGCCCAAGCCAGATTTGGTCCACCCCACATGTGCAGAAGGGCCCACTGTGACTGTTAGTTGACTTCAACAGAGCACACAACAACAAGTAGAACTAATCAGAGGGAAAATCATCACCCGGACCCCATTCCAAAGGCCTACAAGAACCACATTTCCTGGCCGCCATAATTCCTGAGTCTTCCTTCTAGAATTTTCTCTCCCCAGTCTGCCTGTGCAGCCACCATCTTGCTGCCCAAATCACAAATAAGCCCTGCTTCCCATAGCTCAGGGAGTCAGATCTGAGGAATTTCCTCCCGGCTCCCTGCTCTGTGTGTTGCAATACAGTAACTTTCTCCAAGGCCAGCATCCAGATCATTGACAAGTCTAAGCATGCCGGACAGAACCAACCTTCTAGGGTTTGGCAACAAAAGGATGATAATTGCAGTTTATTTGGCATAAACTAGTTATAGGGAGTGAGGAAAAAAGATCCATGGCCTAAGTTCACATTTTCTGCCAAAATGTTTGGAAAAATTGAAAACACTGGCAGATTTAAAATCTCTTTGACTTTGTCTGTTTTGGTTAAATGATTTGAACAGTCATTGAAAGGTCAAAGTTTAGATTTCCAATTCTGGACTCAATAGGCATGCTATCCCTCTATAGTGTGCCTGGACCAAATGCAATCTGGCTGAAAATAAGCAAAGTGTAAGGGTGGCAGGAGACCCTCCTTAGACTCTATTATTGCAGTCTTGATAGGCATAGATGGACTGGAGAAAATAATTTTTGCCAAAGTTCCTAAAAGAAGAATCGTGGCAGGATCCCAAGATAACATAATAAATAGTATTTGTTCTCCAGAACCTTCATGGCAGAACATAAGGTCAGAAAGGGGAGAAAATACAAATAACCTCCACGGGCTGAGAGTTCCATCAATGATAAAATTGTCAAGAAGGATGTTATCAAGATGAATATAATTACTAAATATGTTGCAAGGTGGCGGTTTCTTTAGTAATAGGTGTCCATCTAGGTGAGTCGCCAAACGACTTTGAAATAACAGCCTGTGGTAAAGGTTATCAAAGAAGAAAATTAAACTAAGGCTTATAGCTGAAATTCAGACAATCCACCTACTCATTTCTGCTGACAACTTGGCTTTCCGGTTTGACTTCTGCTCAGCAGTGCATCACTGTGGGTCTGTTGCTGATTTGTAGTTTCTTTTTGTAATGTTCTTGGATTCTTCAGTTGCCTTCATTCCCGGCAAAATGTCTTGTACTATTTTATCCTATCATGAAGATTGAATAAATTCATTTTTTAAAATCCAGGTATAATTTTAAAAGTGCATGTTTTGAAGTATAATATAACATAACTCCAAGATTTTAGATTCCTGTTAAAGGGCTGCAATGTGATTATCAATTTATAAGTCGAACTATAAATACTAAGGTTCTTTTTCAGAATTAATCCTTATGTTAGTAACCACATTTACTTGATTTAGGAACAAGCATAAAATTTTGCTATAATCTTTTGATTTAGAATTTACCTTGTTTCTGAATTTTAATATCAAGACAGATACAATTTTCCATAAAATGTTACATAAATATACTAATTTATTATTTTAACAATCATGTTTCTGATACTTTCTCCTATTCTGCAACCATTTTGCTTGGCTATTTGAACGCCTTTATGTCTGAATGCTAGCAACCCCCCAGTTTAGTTTGTTCAGAAATATAAAAAGAGTGATATAACTCTTTTTGTTTTTACATTGCTTTTTACTTAGGTTATGTGTCTAGATAAACTAAATTAGCATTATCCAGGATTTGAGGCAAGGGAAACCCCAAAGCGCTTGGTATTTATAATGCTTTTGTTGGTCTAGAAATTTTGACAGCAATAAAATGTTTCAAAGTTAATGGGAAAAAAATGTACTATGTTGACAAATAAGCGCACTGCAAGAGTAACTTTTCACCCTGAGCATCATTATAGACGTTCCCCTGTACAATGAAATGGGTTGAAATAGCAACAGTGGACTATAGAGAGCTGAGTAATTTCTTTCCGTGGGACTCCAGCTGTGTTTCAAACAGGTTTTCTCTTTAAATTCAATACTTTTCTTTTTTTGTATGATGTTTAATTTGCTGATAAAGCCCACTTCTGAATTGGGAAAAGTAATAACACCTGTTGCTATTCGTTGGCTGGAGGTTTTCCTTTTTAGCTACTCAACAGTTTCAATCATTCGTGCGGTCAGCACTTGAGGACTTGGGCATTTAGGGCATCATCAGAGACTCTACTGGGACTTCATAGGTGAATTCCACGTATTCTCAGCCTTGAACCACTGACGGTGGGATTGAAAAAACAAGCCTAGCACACAAACAACTGTAGCCAAGGGTGGACTGTACAATGTATCAAAGAAGCAAAACAAAGGCATTTAACAAAAAAAGTTTACTTTGGTGCCTCAGATATGTGATTCTTTTTCATCTTTTCTAGTCAGTGAACTACTGATATTATTTAGAAAATCAAAAAGTGTGCATAATGACCTATCAGGGATAAGAACAAAAAATACACATATTGAAATGCCCAGGCTAGAGCCTTTTATATTTACTGATTCTAGGTGTGGTTGTTATCAATTAGATTGAGAACAAATTTATCAACACAGGCTCTAAGGATTCATTTGGTTTTTGAACGGGGATGTTCCTGCGGACAACAGAATTTGATGGGAACACAATTTAGTCCTGTAACTTACTCTGTGGTAACTGATAGCAAAATTAAAACATGGTTATTTCTTAAAAATTAGGATGGAATGCTTTAGTAAGGAACTAAATTTCTGTGTTGTTAAGACGTGATGTAAATCAAAAGATTTATATCAAACTTTATTTCCCCCATATAAGACACATGTAACTGTAGATCACTTGTGATGTTTAACAGAGCTATTCTCACAGACGATAGGGCGTTTTGAATCTTGGGTTCTACCCCCAACTCTGTAATTGACTCATTGTGTGAGGTAATAAGATGATATTTGTAAAGCACTGCACAAGTGTCATATGAAAAGAGCTACGTAAGTAGGAAGTGTTGTTATTATTAAAGTCATCCCCATAGGCTCTGAAGTCAACATGACATTCAGTTGAACACAATGTAGGGAAAGTTCACATTTTGACTGCTGCTTAGCTGGAGACCATTTAATTAAGAACCATTTTGGAGGATTTTCCTTGGTATTTTAATGAAATTCAATCCATCTTGCTTATTATCACAGTTCCAGAGCTAATCCCTGCTGGCAACAGGGGACACGAGTAATCGCTCCTCCTTGGTATGGTGTTGTAGGTGGCACATCATTAGGACGTACTCAACACCACAGTTCAATCACTTTGGGCATGCGTAACTTTTCAGTTTTAGTGAGTTAACATCCAGCCCAAGTCCATGCTTATTAATACTCTTTGAGGTAGATGCATTGTGTTATATCAACAGGCATCTTGGAATTTGTATCTAAGACTGAGAATTAAGATATAAGAACTGATATTTAAGATCCAAAGAATCTAAGTTCTTCTCATACTGAAAGCAAACTTATAGGGCTAAGTACGTTACAAAGGATAATACGCTTTTCTGGATCCTATATGACATTTAGAAGGCCGTAGAACTTGGGAAGGTAGTAAACCGAACCTTGAAATAATAAATTCTCTTCTAAAATAGTATAGTTTAAATGCATGCCAGATGATCACACCATAAAAAAACAAAAGCAGCTCTGGATAAATAGAATAAATTTTCAGCGTGTGAAACATAGCCATCAATTTCATGAAAGGCAGACGTTTACCCAGGTTGACCTGCTGTCACAGGCACAGAGAGAGATGAAGCTGCAGTATGCCTACGTGTGCGAAAGGCATTAGTGGGGTGTCAGGACAAGGATGAGAGAGCCAGAAATTAATAAAACACCCGAAGTGGAAAGGGGAGGTGACGTAGTTTGGCTATCTTGAAAAATCAAAAACAGTGAGGTCCCATTTTGAGTGTACACTGATTTATCTTTGGAAACTTTTTTGATAATTTACTGAGAAAAGTAGTGATTAAGTAACTTTCTTGTTCCATTCCTGTTCTGCTTATATAAAATCCCTGCAACTTTTATTCCAAATAACCGCAGAGACAGTGTTAGAGGTTATATGTGCCCTAGCATATCCTTCAAAATTTGCTTCCAAATTGATGGGTTGGAGTTACTGTTAACTAAAATCATAAACTTTGTATTAAAGCTCTTTATTTCCTTTCAGTTTTAGTAGGTGGTTTTCCCTATGTCATTGGAAAGATATAGGATATTATTTCATTTCCTTAAGTCCAGTTCAATCTGACCACCACCTCTACCATCTGCCTGTCTAATAGTCTTTATAAGGCTCTTTCTCCCCCTTATTATATTGTACAAACATCTTATGGCTTACAAATACCAGAAATGGGGGTCTGCTGAAGGCCTCATCCTCAGTTTTTGATGGTCACAATAACTTATTTTTCTTTGTGGTCCAATGGTGCAGTTTGTCTTGACCCTCCATGAACTGTCTGTTATAGCAACTCTTACTGAGCAAAGAGTTGGCCTTTATAGGAGGTGGAACAACTGAAACTCAGCCTAGGGGACATTTTCAAAAGGTATTTAAAGTTCTCTCTCCAGTCAGCCACATGCAAGTCTCATTAGCGGTCCTATTAACTTCTTAGGTTCAGCCTCAGACTGGGCACAAATTCCCTCTACTTCTAAACACCTCTCCATTCTTCCGGCATCTGAAAACTCAGTTCTCTCCTCTGGTCTTCTATCGTTATTCTTTTCAAGTATCTGCTTCCTTTCCTCCCCCATTATATCTACCTAAAGGTTTCCATGGTTCTCTCCATCCAAATGAAACCTGAAAGGATTTGTTTGTATGTTTTAACCAGACTCTAAAAATGAAAAATAAAATTAAAAAATAATAACTCCTCACTTCTGCCTCAAGGAAGAGCCGAGACACCTCGGTCCAGAAAGGGTTTACAGATTTTGTGGGTGTGGAAGAGACAAAAAAATGACCTTTGATTATTTCTCTTTTAGAGTATAGAGAATAAGACAGAAATTAGTATCTCAGTAGATTGTTCTGATATAAAGTACACAATGAAAAGGTAAATAAGACTATTTGAGTATTCCGACGGAAGATAAAACTGCTAATTAGTTCCCTTTGGAAAACAACTTGTTGGAATTAGACTGAAAAAAAAAAAAAGGTTTGAAAATTAATAGTCTTTGCAATTTGATTCATGTTTATAAAAAGCTCAATATGTAAATAAAATACTAAAAAGTTTCTTCATACAATTCTCCATTTTGAAAATCAAGTTACTTACTGTCCAAAAGGACAAAAGGGAATCTATCTTTAACCAAACCTATAAATATTTTGCATGTGAAAGCTGGATAATGAATAAGGAAGACAGAAGGAGAATTCACATCTTTGAATTGTGGCGTTGGCAAAGAATATTGAATATACCATGGACTGACAAAAGAACGAACAAATCTTAGAAGAAGTACAGCTAGAATGCTCCTTAGAAGCAAGGATGGCGAAACTGTGTCTTACATACTTTAGGCATGTTGTCAGGAGGGATCAGTCCCTGGAGAAGGACATCATGCTTGGCAGAGTACAGGGTCAGCAGAAAAGGAGACCCTCAGCGAGGTGGTTGACACAGTGGTGGCAACAATGAGCTCAAACATAACGATTGTAAGGATGGAGCAGGACCAAGCAGTGTTTCATTCTGCTGTGCATAGGGCCGCTATGAGTCGGAACCGACTCGACGGCACCTAACAACAACATAAATATTTTATTATCATCAAAATTTGTTTAAAGTTTGTATTAGTATTTTATCTTCTTATTTTAAATGCACATGATTTTATCCTCTTTCAGTTAAAATTATGGATCAGGTTTTCATATATACATATATGATTCATGTTTTTAGATGGTTTATATGTTCTGCATTTTAATTAGAGATTCCCCGTGCCCCTTTTTGTCTACTACGTTTGTTTATAATATATACAATGAACCTCTGTCAATCATTTTATGAATTTTATTTTCAGTGATATTATAAGGCAATTAATGTGTGACAGAAGTTAGATAACTGGGTGCTAGGTAAGAGTTAGGTGAATCCTGTTTGAAGCCACTGCTTTTCTACTTGATTTCTGAGTCCCCTATTCTTTCTATGCTGCAGTGTCCCATTTTTTCCTCCACTAAGGGGAAAATTTGCTTTCATTTCAGCAAATGGAAGCAATTGGTAAAATGTAAGAGGCGTTAATATTACTCAATTTTACAAACTTGTTGGGTAAGTGATGATTGGTATAAGGGCAGCATATTTTTGTCTGTTATATACGTTGACATCAATGGGAGTTGAACTATTTTTTTTGCTAACTGCTTCCAAGAATTGAAAATGTAAAATCATATTATCTGCAATTTATCATGAACTATCTCCAGTTGGAGACGTTTGTTACTCTTTCCCCTTAAGAAATCAGGGTAGTGATGTTCATGGTGACACATATATTCTTCCCCTTACGTGCCATAACAATCCTTAGACTCTGTTAATATTATCTCTAATTTACACAAAAGCGTTCAAATAGATTAACTAGGCAGAAGTATTCAGCTGTCAGTGGTGAATTCTGGACTGGAAAAATAGCTCTGTCTATAAAGATAGCTCCTCCTTGAAAGAAAAAAAACTTTGCAAACTAATCTAATCCTTAGAGAACATAGGCTAATGTAAAGTAATTAACAACTGACTAATTACGGTAAAACAAAATAACAAGTTATCAATTCAAAGAGTAAGATGCAAGCTTCAAACCTTGGAATATATTGATATTGACTGAATGTAAACCAGATAGGGGGAAAAATGTAGGCTGTGAGAAACCAAAAAACTTATCTTTGCCATCTTCCCTCTTATTTTTTTATGATCGAAAAAACAATGTACAATTATTACAGAATTTGTTCCCCAAAATATGAGGAAAAAAAAAGTAAAAAAACTGACAATACCTAAAGTACTAAGAAATAACTTGCTGGTATTTTGGTTTATTTAATTCTCTTTTTTTCCTGTGCATAGGCATACATGGAAAAATTTGTAATTTTATATCCTGCTTTTTTTCACTTACATAAAATTTCTCAATTATTTTCATGTTCTTGAAAATTTATTGTAAAAGTTTTAAAATTTAACCATAGTGTATGCTATAACTAACATCCTGTCAATAACATTAGGTATTGCCTCAAAACTTGTCATAAATAATGCTTTGATTAAAAATTCCTCTGTATATAATATTCTGCCCCATTTCTAATTATTTCTTTACTATCAAAATTTTGAAATGAGATTAGTGATCCAAAATATGTAGATTTGTAGTCCAGAAAGTATGTCCATACTTGTTCTTGTTTTTTGCAGTCATTTCTGGTATGTTTCAATAGGTTTGGTGTCTACAGGTCTGCAAACAACAGAAACACACCTTAGCTAATTGTACAGAAACAGGAAATTTACTTTTTGTCAGTTGGTGAGGACGCTTAATGGAATCCATGAGAAGACAGTGCACCTGACCTGACGGGGGAGGGTCCAGGCTTCAGGAAGCCTGGCTGCTTCTGCAAGATTCATGGTCATTCATTTGACTCTCTTTAAAAAAAAAAAAAAAAAGCTTTCTCAGCTTTTCTGGGATGTTTGAAAGGTAGTATGTTCTCAGATGCCAAATTTCCTAGTTTGACCCTAATAGAGGTAGGCTAGCCTCTTTCAGTGTTGGCTCCTAATTTCCAGGAAAGGAGGCCTGAGAGGCCAAGCTTGATCAGGTGTGTTCCTCCAGTCTTCATTGGGTGTGCAAACATAGAGGCAAGTCTCAAACAGGGAGAGATGGTGTTCGCTTGACGAACACACCAAGTGGGCCTTGGTATATATGATAGGCAATTTATAGACTATTACATCTTTATATTTTGCTTTTTTTGTAAACTAGGATAATGTTGTATTTGCCTTCATAATGTTTCATGTATCTTTCTAAACAGGAAGTTCACACATGTAGGCTCTTTTAAGTAATATCTAATTATTTTGCAAATATGATACCCTTGGAATAAATAAGCTTGCAGAAACATATTAAAAGATCAGAAATACCAATTATAAATCACCAGTTTTTAGTTACAAACAATGATAATAGTATAGCTTAAAGTAAAAACTCCTCTTTATTTCTACTTTCTGCCCCACATTGGCATATAGGACCAAATCGATTATTTTATATCTGAATGAGAGGGGAGAGAGCCTGGGTGTGTGTATACATGTGTGAAACAATATATATTTTTTCTAAGACAAATGGGAGTAAACTTTCTCTGGAAACTTCCAAAAGCTATTGAAATATTAATGAAATGTGCATTCAATATCTACTAGTCTTTTAATACATTTAACATAATGAGAAATCATATTTTTATATACGTTATTCATTTAAATGCAATTACTGAAGCACTTAAACCAATTTTGTCCAATAAGGCAACATGAATTGGGCCAATATTACAGAATAAGGCTATCATTTTGACAGGCTAAAAAGCTGCACAATATTGTCATCTATTTCTATTCTAAATTCCAAAATTAATAATAAATACATTTAAAAAGCCTTTATATTTATATGGGACTTTTTCATATTACATTGTCATTCATATAATATTTTCTTTTCAAAAATCATAAGAACTAGGTGTTATTCAGGTACTAAATATAAATATGTAAATAAATAAATAAATAGAGAAAGTTCTGTTGGCGCAGAGGTTAAGAGCTTGGCTGCTAACCAAAAGGTCGGCAGTTTGAATTCACCAGCCACTCCTTGGAAACTCTATGGGGTAGTTCTACTCTTTCCAATAGGGTTGCTATGAGTAGAAATTGACTCCAAAGCAATAAGTTTGTCTTATTTATTTATTTGGTTTGATATATATGCTCATTTGAAAGTACTAACTTGTGAAAATATAATTATATAAACAATTTAAATACAAAATTCTGACTAATCAGAAGAGGTACTTACCAAAAGAAATTTCGTAAACATTTAAAGTGTATTTTTAAAATCATCCACTGAATAGAAAGAAAGGGAGGAGAATGAGCCAATGTTTACTAATGACGTAGTATGTTACAGGGACTGTGCCAGGTACTGGTTACGTCAGGTTTGAGCTGTAGGGTTTATTATCTCCAAATTACAGAGGAGGAATCTGAGGTTCTGTGACTTTCTCAAAGTCACTTAGATAATTAGTGGTAAATACCAATCCATCTTTTCCAAGGACATTGATTTTTCCACAGTGTTATTCTGCTTCCCTTTTTCATTCCTCCTTAAAAACTAAAAACCAAACCCTTTGCTGTCAAGTCGATTCCCACTCACACTGCCCCTGTAGGACAGAGTAGAACTGCTCCATAGGGTTTCTAAGGAGGGGCTAGTGGATTCAAACTGCTGACGTTTTGGTTAGCAGCTAAGTTCTTAACCACTGCACCACCAGGGCTCCCATTCCTCTTTAGAGTATTATTATTTGCTTTGGTAGGAAATACGGAAAATGTTAGAGTAGGATCTATCTGCAGGCAGCCGGTGGCAGAGGGAGTTCACATAACAACCCCTGTGACGCTTGTGATCTCTTATGATGTTTTCAATAACAAGTATCAGAAAACACGTCTTGGATTAGTTTAAACAGCAAATGAAATGTGTTTGCCTGCATAACTGGCATTCAGACATGGTTGAACCCAAGTTTCATGCTATCTTTTTGGCTTTTCCTCTATTTCTCTGTGATTTGCTCAGCTCTGCTCTACCACCTGCTGGCTACGTCTCAGGTAGGCTTTCCTCACGATAAAGAGGTGGCTGCTAGAAGGTCGAGCAGCTCTGTGGTTCTGCACTTATAATCAAAGGAGGAGAAAACTTGTCTTTCCAGCCATTGGACGTGGGTCCTGGACTCCGCATGGGTAGGCCCAGCTTGGTTGCCTGCCCAATCACATGCAGTGAGCAACTGCTGCAATCAGGAGAACCTGACACCTTGATTTGATTAGACCACATCACATGGCCATTGGAACAGGTGCCAGTTGCTATTCAGCTCAGGCTTGTTTGGACTTGGAGTCCCCAGATGATTAAAACAATTAATGCTCGGCTGCTAACCTTAAGGCTGGAGGTTCAAATCTACCCAGATGTGCCCCAGAAGGAAGCATTTCCAAAATATTAGCCATTGAAAACCCTACAAACTACAGTCCTACTCTGACACACACAGGACCTCCATGACTCAGAATCTGCTCAACAATAATCAGTCATTGGGACTTATCTTTACAGTTTTTTTCACCTAAATCAAATGACTAGAAAAGCTGGGGTTTTGTATAGAATAGGAAAAGAGGGAAATGGATCGAGGGGAGGCAGTAGTAATGCCTATTGAAATTAACGAACCATTTTGGGCTCTTCAACTCTCAAGTCAAGTATTATACTACCTTGTATCAAATTTAACAATATGATACAGGAGTTGAAAGCAAAGCACAATAGATTCATTGATCTTGATCTAGGGTCTTAGTATAAAATGATCTGTCTCATTTTGCAGAAATGATTGCCAAGGATGGGTGACCTGCTAAAGAAGTCTTATTGGCAGTTCATGCCTATGTAAGAAAATCACATAATTTTCATCTGTATTACTCAGAGCAGACATTAAATATTGTGGATGGCATAGCCGTAGCACATCTTAATTTTTCAGAATGCTAAAAACGTAAATATAATAGCGTGTTCAAGTCAGCCCCCATCATCATCTCTACTTTGTTTCCTCTTTCCACCTACTTTGCAATTTAATATACTTGCCAGCATCATAAAGTGTGAAAGTACTATGATAAGAACATAGTTTCTCACTTCATGTAGTTTCAAAGAATGAAGGAATTTCACACAAAAAAGTGCATTTATACTGGAAAGTAACATTAGTAGGGAAAGATTTGAGGTTGAATTAAGTGACCCAATGCTTTCAGATTCATGTTACTTTTTAAACTCATTTTGGTAAGTAGAATTTTCCCTGTAAAACCTTACTGGTAACACATCTTTCAGAATCAGCTCCATGACCATGAGAACAGCATCCATTTTTGTAGTACAGCCATGCATCACTTAACATCCACAATACATTCTATGAAATAGGGTGTTATGTGATTTCGATGTTGTGCAATTCCATACTATATACTGTACTTAGCAAAGCTATATGGAATACTTCTCCTTTCGCTTCCAAATATATGCTTCTCCTTTGCCCCTTGCTGCTGGTATCACTAGCAATGGTTTATCTGCATTTGGGAGCCAAGATGCACTTCATGGTAATATTTTCAAAAGAAAATTAAACGGAGAGATAATGCTACAACACTCAAGAGATGCGTGATACACGAGACTGGATGCAACTGCCTATGAGTTGAAGTATATATAGGCTGTTGTACAGTAAACTTTTTATTTGTAAGTAGGGAACCAAACCAAACCAAATCTGTTGTCCTTGAGTCAATTTCAACTCATAGTGACCCTTTAGGACAGAGTAGAAACCCCGTATAGGGTTTCCAAGGAGCTACTGGTAGATTCAAACGGCTGACCTTCTGGTTTACAGTTGAGCTCATAACCACTGTGGCACCAGGGCTCCATATTAAAATAATGATAGAAAGTAAAGTACAGTACATACATAAGCCAGTAACAAAGGCTTTTATTATGACTATCAGGACACGTGGAAACCCTGGTGGTGTGGTGGTTAACTGCTATGGCTGCTAACCAAAAGGTTGGCAGCTCATTCTACCAGGCGCTTCTTGGAAACTCTGTGGGGCAATTCTACTCTGACCTATAGGGCCGCTATGAGTCGGAATCAACTCCATGGTAACGGGTTTTGTTTTGTTTTTTATCAGGACATATAAGTTATATGTGTACTGTACCATTATATGCCTGGGAATGCAATGGATTTGTATACAAGAGACATGAGATACACCTGTTGTGTGTAGGAAGCTGTTGTGTTTGCTATGTCTGGTTGTATCTGGTACATCTTATTCTCTGATCAGAATTTCTGAATTCTAGCGTAACCTTATGGGACCACAGACGTATGTGCAGGTGGACATGGCCTGAATGGACGTTCTGTGGCACATGACTGTATAGAATTGGTCTGAACACATTCCTGAGCACAGTGCTGAATGGAAATACACTGCTATGTATACTTATAGTCACCCTCTTACCAAATACTATGCAAATTTTAAATGATTGTAAAAATGTATTTAAGTTCAAATCATTTTTTGTGGCATAACATTCACATGATTTGCATACATTGTTAAGATTAGAATACTTACCGAATCCTCAAATTACAAGCTGCTATGTCTAATATTTTTTGGAAATAAGTTTTTAAATCTGCATTTTTGTGGATAAAACAGCTAGTGATTAATTTGAGGGATCACAACCTTTTAAGATCAATAAATGAACATTTCAACTGCATATTCATTTTGCTATCTATGCAGATTTTATTTATACATAAAGCCTCATTTAAAGAAACTAAGTGGTTACAGAAACCAAAAAAAATTCTGATTCAACATTTACTGAGTGTCCGGGGTCATTTAAATAGTTACATTGTTTGGTCATCCTAAACCCTTAGGAAGATATTTTCTCTATGTTGTAAAAAAAATTACTATTAAAGAAGAAAAAAAGATTAAGGAAGCCTACAGTAGTCATCATAAGATGAAGAAATTTTTCTTTACCCTCCCCAAACAGGAGTTGTTTCCCCAGTGTCAGAAGTAAATGCTAAACTCATCAAATCATAGAACAGTGATGGGGGGGGGGAGGGTGGTTAGTCTAAATATAAGCAGAAATAAATTATTCTTATTTGTTCTTATGCACAAAATCTATTATATTTTGAATTCCAACAACATTAACAGGGAGCTTAATTTTTTTTCCTCTAAATTTTAGTTGTTGTTGTTGGGAAAATACACAGCCATACAGCAATTCAACAGTTTCTCCGTGTACAATTTAGTGACTTTAATTATACTCTTCAAATTGTGCCACCATTCTAACCCTCATTTCTGAGTTATTCTCCCTCATTAGCATAAACTTGCTGCCTCCGAGGGTTCCTGTCTAATTTTTCAAGTTGCTGTTGTCAATTTGATCTCATGTAGATAAACCCATTTCCGTCGAGTCAATTCCGACTCATAGCGACCCTATAGGACAGAGTAGAACTGTCCCATAGAGTTTCCAAGAAGGGCCTGATGGATTTGAACTGCTGACCTTCTGGTTAGCAGCCATAGCTCTTAACCACTAAATTACCAGGGTTTCCCTCATGTAGATAGTTCTTAAAAAAGCATAGTGCCCAAAAAAAAAGCAGGCTTTTTTTTTTTTTTTTTACTAGTTAAACTAAACTATTGTTCAGTTTTAGGATGTCTTCAGGAGATATTTTTGGTTTAAGGTTTAAGATTATCTCAGGGCAATAATTTCAGGGGTTTATTTACCCCCAATGGCTCCGGAAAATCTAGAGTCCATGAGAATTTTAAATTGTGTTCTGCATTTTCCCCTTTTTGATGAGGATTCTTTTACGGAATCTTTAATTAAAATGTTCAGAAATGGTACCTGGGCACTGTCCAGTTCTTCTGTTTTCATGCTAAAGGAGGCAATTGTTCATGGAGGCAATTAGACACACACACCCATATCTTCCTCCTTTTCCTGAGTCTCTCCCTTTCTCTGTTGCTCCAGGTGAATACAGACCAATTTTTGTGACTTGGATAACTGCTTGCAAGCTTTTAAGGCCCCAGGCATTACACAGCAAACTTGGAGGTAGAAAAGAAACACTAAACATGTTATCTGGCCACTTAACTGGGATGTCTCATGAAACCATAATCTTAAACATCCAAACCAAAGAACCAAATCCCCTGAGGTCTTTGGTTGTACATAAGGAGCCTCAGCAGCTACTTTTTTTTTTTTTCTGTCGTCGTCAATGCATTTATCACACAATTTTTGCCAATTCAGTTACTTACACAGACACAACTTATTGACAGCAATTACAGTAATGGGCTGTGCAACTCTACCCTTAACCAATGTGATTTTTCCATCACTGTTAACCCCCTCTTTTTCCCCTCCCTCCCACTCCTGGTAACCACTAATAAACTTTGGTTTGTGTACATTTGCCTTTTCATACAAGTGAGGTTATACAATATTTGCCCTTTTGTGACTGACTTATTTTGCTCAGCACAATGTCTTCAACCTCCATGTATATCTAGCATGAATCAAGACTTCATTTCTCCTGCTTCATCTGTTGATGGGCATTTAGGCTATTTCCACTTTTTGGCTATTGTGAATACTGCTGCAATGAACATTGGCATACAACTCTCTGTTTGAGTCTCTGCTTTCAAGTCTTTTGGGTATATACTTAGGAATGGAATTGCTGGATCATATATGGTTGTTCTATTTTATTGTTTTGAGGAACAATCACTCTGTTTTCCACAACAACTATACCATTTTGCATTCCCACCAGCAATGGACAAGGGTTCCAATTTCCCCACATCCTCCCCAACATCTGTTATTTTCCTTTTTTTTTTCTTCTTATCATAGCCGTTCTAGTGGGAGTGAAATGGTGTCTCCTTGTGATTTTGCTTTGCATCTCTCTGATAGCTAATGACACTGATAATCTTTTCACGTGTTTGGTGGACATTTCAATGCCCTTTTTGGTGAAATGTCTATTCAATTCCTTTGCTCGTTTTATTATTGGGTTATTCTTTTTGTTGTTAAATTGCTCAAGTTATATAGATATTGTGGTTATTAAATTCTTGTTGCATGTATGGTAGCTGAAGATATTTTCGCAGTCAGTAGCTCGTCATTTCCTTTTTTTAATAAAGTCTTTCAATGAACAAAAGTTTTATTTATTTTTTAAATGTTTATGAGATCCCATTTATTTTGTCTTTTGCTACTTGTGCTTTTGTCATGATATTAAATAATCCATTATTGAAAGCTACACCCAACAGCATTGTCCCTGCTTGTTATTCTAAGAGTTTCATGGTTTTAGTTTGCACATTTAAGTTCTTTATCCATTTTGAAATTGTTTTTGTTTATGGTATGAGGCAGGGATCCATTTTCATTTTTCTGCATGTGGAAATACAATTTTCTCAGCACTATTTATTGAAGATACTCTTTCTTTCCCATCAAATGGACTTAGCACCCTTGTCAAAAATCAGTTAACCATAGATGTGTGGGTTTGTTTCTGGACTTTCAATTCTATTCCATTGGTCTGTGTGTTTATTGTTACACCAGTACCAAGCTTTTTTGATTACTGGAGCTATATAGTATGTTTTAAAATCAGGAAGTGTGAGTACTCCTACTTTGTTTTTATCTTTCAACATAGCTTTAAGTATCCAGGGCCTCTTGCTATTCCATTTAAAGTTGAGGATTGGTTTTTCCATTTCTGTAAAGAAGGCTGTTGGAATTTTGATTGGAATTGGATTGAATCTATAGATTCCTCTGGATAGTATTGACATTTTGAAAAGATTGAGTCTTCCAATCCAAGAACATGGAGCACCTTTCCATTTATTTAAGTCTTCCTTAATTTCTTTCAGCAGTGTTTTTTAGTTTTCATTGTGTAACTCCTCCACATACTTGAGTAGATTTATTCCTAGATAATATATTCTCTTAGATACTATTGCAAACGGAATTGTTTCCCTAAATTCCCATCCAGATTTCTCGCTACTAGTGTGTAGGAACCCAACTGATTTTTGTTTGTTGACCTTGTACCCTGCAACTTTGCTAAATGCCTCTACTAGCTCTAGAAGTTTTCTTTTGGACTCTTTGGAATTTTCCATATATATGGTCATATCATCCATGAATAGAGATAATTTTACTTCTTTTCCAATCTGGATAACTTTTATTACTTTTCCTTGTCTTATTGCTCTGTCTAGGACTTCTAATACAATATTGAATAGATCCAGTGAGAGCAGGCACCCTAGTCTTGTACTTGATTTTAAGAGGAAAGCTCTCAATCTTTTTCCATTAAGTGTAATGTTGACTGTTGGCCTTTTATATATGCCCTAAATCATATTGAGGAATTTCTCTTCTATTTCAATCTTCTTTAGGGTTTTCATTAAGAAAGCGTGTTGGATTTTATCAAATGCTTTTTTCTGCATCCACAGAGATGATCATGTGGTTCTTTTCCTTTGTTCTACTGATGTGGTATATTACATTGATTAGTTTCCAAATGCTGAACCAACCCTGCATCCCTAGGATGAATCCCACTTGGTCATGGTGTATGATTCTTTTAATAAGCTATTGGCTCTTTTTGCTAGTATTTTATTGAGGATTATTGTGTGTGTGTATATATATATATATATGAAATATTGGCTTGTAATTTTCTTTTTTTGTGATGTCTTTGGTTTGGGTATTAGGGTTGTGCTTCGTAGAATGAATTAAGGAGTGTTTCTCCTTTCTCTATCTTTTGGAAGAGTTTTTATACAGTCTTGGTGTCAATTCTTCTCTAAATAATTGAGTTTGGTAGAATTCCCCAGTGAAGCCATCTGGTTCAGGACATTTTTTTGTTGGAAGATTCTTAATCACTGACTAGATCTCTTCACTTGTGATGGGTCTGTTGAGACTTTCTATTTCCTTTTTAGTCAGTTTTAGTACGTTTTGTGCTTCTAAGAATTTGTCCATTTCACCTAGGTTATCCAGTTTGTTGCCATACAGTTGTTCATAATATTCTGTCATAATTGTCTTTGTTTCTATCAGATCGGTTGTAATGTCTCCTCTTTTTTTTTTTTTTTTTGGTTATTTGCATCTTTTCTCTTTTTTTCTTTGTCAGTCTATCTAAAGCTTTGTCAATTTTATTGATCTTTTCAAACAACCAACTTCTGGTTTTATTGATTCTAATTTTCTGTTTTCAATTTTATTTATTTATTCTCTGATATTTGTTATTTCTCTTCTCCTGTTAGGTTTAGGCTGAGTTTGTTCTTCTCTTTCTAGTTCCCAGAGTTGTCAAGTTAGGCTGTTAATTTGAGATCTTTCTTCTTTTTTACATAGGCATTTATTGCTGTAAGTTTCCCTCTGAGTACTGCCTTCTCTGCATCCCATAAGTTTTTTTTTTTTGGTGTGGGTTAAAATTTTAATGTTTATCATAAGTACGAAAGGGTTAAAATTCATTTTAAAGCAATGATCAATAAGAAAGTTGCTTCCAAAGAATAAAATATCACCGAAGTGTGTGTGGGTGTTAGTACTTTTCTCAAGTGTCTACATAGTACAGCACTCAATCTCAGGGAAGTAGCATTGCAATTTATCCTGAGAGGCTCCCATAAAAGATCAGGTCCCAAGTTTCAAATTCAGTAGGACTCAGATTATGATGACTCTGAACATATCAAGAAGGGAAAATGCATTGACAAAGAAAGAGCCTTGTGGAGGTGGTTGAAAATGAGAACCACCAGGAACTTCAGCCAATGCTGAATGGATTTGGTTAGATTCCTGTGTCACAGTTTGGTGGATGAGGGTTAAAACCAACTCTATAGTACTGCTGTGCTCATGAGATTGTCTGGGTAGGTACATAAATTTATTTTGTGCATTCAATAGCTATTTTTTAAGGGTTCACAGTGACTAAAATCGAGGCACTATGCAGCGAGCACCAGATCTTGCTACATCTGTATTAAAAGGAACTTGGTCAAAATTCATTAAAGAGAGAGAGACAATTTTTCTACTGTCATTATTTTGGAATTAATATATCTTTACAACAGGCCTTCTCAAAAATGTCTTTATCTGTTTCAGCTGCCTTATGTTGAATCATTGTCTCATTCATTTCCAAGATAAGTATATATGTAGCATATTTTTAATGAAAAATTCTATATTTTAGTTTATTTCTTCAGTTTAATTACTGGTTGTCTTAGTCATCTAGTGCTGCTGTAACAAAAATACCACAAGTGGATGGCTTTAACAAAGAGAAATTTATTTCTTCACAGTAAAGTAAGTTAAAAGTCCACAGTCAGGGTGTCAGCTCCAGCGGAAGCCTTTCTCTCTCTGTCAACTTTTTCTTCAATCTTCCCCTGGACTAGGAGCTTCTTCTCGCAGGGACCCTGGGATCGAAGGATGTGCTCTGCTCCTGGCACTGCTTCTTTCTTGGTGGTATGAGGTGCCCCACTCTCTGTTTGCTTCCTTTTTATTTTATCTCTTGTAGATAAAGGTTGGTGCAGGCCACACCCCAGGGAAACTTCCTTTACGTTGGATCAGGGATGTGACTTTGGTAAGGGTGCTACAATCTCTCCCTAATTTTCTTTAACATAAAATTACAATCACAAACTGGAGGACAACCATGCAATACTGGGAATCATGGCCCAGCCAAATTAATACACACATTTTTGGGGGGGAACATAATTCAATCCATGACACTGGTTATATCGTCAGCTTCCTTCAACAAATAGAATTCTTTCTAAAAGTTCACTGAGCATTAATTCTACCATAACTTATGAGCCATCATGTATAGTTACCTGGGCATATAAATAGATTATGTAGCAGCTTCACCTGAAAATATTCTTATGGGCATCATACCAAACAGTCTGCAATACATAGCAATTATTATTACATAACTGACTTTCTCATATTTGTTTTTCCTGTAGTGATTTAGACTCCACCATTGGCTTTTTATCATGATTTTCTTTCTGCTGACTTGGATGCTCTGTTACCACTTGATGGGCCTTTCGTAGGCACTCACACACGTCAAGCTCTTTCCCTGACTTGGAACCGTTGCTCTTTTTTTTTTATCTCCCTTCCAGGAATGACTTCTCTTCTTCTCTGTAGACTTGTGTGACTCTGGCCTGGGAAGAGTTTCTTTCACTCATATGTACGTGTGCCTTTGTTTACTGTGGTTAAAATGGTCATCATGCCATCTTGGAGCTGTTTGTTTATTATTGTCTCTGATCACCAGTGAAAGTGAGATTGAGGATTGTGTCTCTATCATTTTATAGTCTTCAATGTCTCACACCTAGGAAATCAATAAATCGTTTCATTAGTCTCATGGCTGCCCTGTAACAAATGATGTGTTAATACATCAACTTTAGAAACAGTCTTCAACTACACTCTCCCTCCCTCCGTTTTTTATTCCTTCCTTTCTTCTTTTCATCTCACAAGTGTTTAAGAAGCATATATCACCTGCCAAGCACTCAAATGGGTTCCAGTGATATAATGATGAGGAAGAACAGATTGTAAATTTACAATTTAGTTGAGAAGTCTAACTAATGATCACATGAAGAAATGTAAAATTTCAACAGTTATGGATACTATAAAGAAAAAAAAATGAGACTATGAAAGCATAAACGTGGGTATAGTTATCTAGTCTAGATGATAATGGGAACCTGCACTGAAAAAAGTGATTCTGGCTTAGAAATATAAAAAGTTATTAGACACTAGGTAAAGTGTGGTGTTTTAAATTAGGGAGCAGAGAGACAGACTGAGAGTATTCCAGAAAAAAAGAAAAGCATGTTCAAAGGCGTTTTATGAAGTGAACAACATGCTAAAAAAAAAAAAAAAAAAGGTTTTAGTAGTTAGAGAAAAAACTAAGAAAAAAAGGAATGGGAGAAAAATAGATATAGGCCATGGAATGATATTGATAGTCTATATAATTATAAATCATAATTAAAAAATGCTTTTATCCTCTGTGGCTTGGAAAACAGATTATTGCAGGTGAGGGGCTACCATGGATATGAGATGACCAGTTAAGAGAGTGAGCAGTGGAAGCTGACAGCTTGAACTAAAATGATGCTAGTGGGAAGGTAAATATATGGGGAATGATGAGCTACATTTAGAATGTAAAATGACCAGGTCCCGATGGTAAATGAACATGGGGCAGAAGCAGCAGAGGCAGCAGTGCAAAACTCTCAGAAGTAGCTGAGGAGTGGATGGTTGTATCGAATGCAAAGAAGTAGACAACATGGCAGTGCAGTTGAGGCCAGGTGGATCTAGAAGGCTCTATTTCAGTGTTTGGCAGGGAAGGAGAAACTTGGTTAATTTAGTCATAATATGTCTAGAGAGGGTGTCCTAAATGAAGAAGAAAAATGCAGTCTAAGGAATCTCAAATCCTAACTACCTTGAAACTATTATATGTCTGGGTCAATGTCTATGATCTCAATAAAATACAGAGCATGTCTATTGCTAAGACTACATACTTTATGCAAAGTTGAATCCTGTAATTATCACTCAGCAAAATGGGGATAATAGGTTCCTTATCTACTTTCTAGGATTTTATCTACTTTCTAGAATTGTTACAAGGACCAAAAGAGATAATTTGCTTCCAAAGTTGCAAAGCAGTACACAAATGTGAGGATTTGCTGTTATCTATCAAATCCAGGCACATTTATAGAATAAAATTGTTTAATTCAGGCTTAATATTTCTTTTTTTGCTTTTTTCTATTGTACTGGTAATTTAGAAACTTTGTGTTTATGAAACAATTAGATTTCTTACTATATTACACAAAAGTGATGATTAGAGTAGTGCTGGATTTCATTTCAAGAAAAACAAAGTACTTGAATATAGATATAGCTTTATCGTTGGCAAGTAAATGGCAACCTAAGCACTATGGATGAATATGTTAAGAATATGTAAAAAAATATACCAAACATAACTCTTGAATTTTGCCCTAGTTAAGTTTCGACATTGCTAGGAAAGTTGTTTACTTAGTATTTCCTGTATCTGTTGTTCCCTACTATAATCACTGCCATAGCTACTATGCCAAATTAAAAAAAAAAAAGAAAAACCAAACCCACTGCTGTTGATTCGATTCTGACTTATGGTGACAGTACAAGACAGAGTACAAAACCCCATAGGGTTTCCAAGGCTGTACATCTTTATGGGAACAGACTGCCACATCCTTCTCCCACAGAGTGGCTGGTGGGTTCAATCTGACAACATTTTGGTTAGAAGCCAAGCACTTTAACCACTGTACCACTAGTGCTCCTCTATTTAGTCCTTCATTTTCTCTGCCTTGGATAAAACTAGATACACTCTCAGGAGGTTCACCTTCTTCCCATCTTGATTCTACTTCGAATCATTCTCTACGACGCTACTGTTCTTATTTAAGTTTCATGACAACCTGAGGCTCAGAAAAGTTAAATAAAAGAATAATGAGTCAATTCATAAATGATAGAATCAGGTTTTTTCCCCATTTCTCTCTAATACCACAGGAAGTATTCTTCTACATTCATGCATTTCACTCAGAATTTCCAAATTTTGTCACATCTTTAGGCCCAGAAACTATTCCTTCACAAATGTTAAGGCTTCAGATTAGGGTGCTTAAAAATTGGCCAAGGAGTTGTCCAGCAGGACATGTTCTAATGTTTGAACCCAAAGGAAAGTTGAGACTGTGTAAGGACTCATATGTTTTTCCTATAAGCACTCTTGGTTCTTAGAGGTGAAGTGTAAAGTGTATTTTGCACCTCAAGCAACATTGTCTCTAAAAAAAAAACTCTACAGTTCTCTAATTCTCTCCCTTACAGCTTCGTGGCCTCCTAGATCATTTGATGTTCTCGGCTAGAAAGTCCTGCATTTTATTGGATATGTATTTGTACTACTCTCATCTTCATTTTGCATATTTGAATTATTACCAAACACTATTCTTTCTGCCCTTGGTGTTCCTTACCTCAAACCATAGATTTGGTTTTCAGAATGTCAGCTTTGGAAAATACTGTTTTGGACAAGTTGCACTTCTTGCTGGGTCTCACTGAGCACACACTGTACACTCTTTGTTGCTGAGCCTTTACACCGACAATTCCCCTCTGTGGGATTTCTAAGGTCTTCCAATTCTGATATAGCGTATCAATCCACACTCTTCTTTACCCTCCTTAGCACCTTCTTTCACCTGTCAAACCAGGCTCAGCACTAGGCCCCAAATGTCGGGCCCAACCTGAACACTGGGCTCCTTCAACTCGGGACCCCAGGATCAACCCCTTTAGTGAATGCCTCTTTTTATGACTAAAATTATGAGGTCCACCCATGAGCTCAGCCGTTTCCTATCATTCCATTTCCTCTGTTGTTCCAATGGGCTTCCATTATCAGGTGGGCCAGTTGTTGAGTCTGAATTATGTGAAGAGCATATGTTCTCCATTTATGCTTTGTCATAACAGCTCCTATGAGATATAATCCACCTATCATAAGATTAACCTATTTAAATTGTACAATTAAATGATTTGTAGTATATTCACAGGGTTGTGCAACCATCTTCACAATCAATTATAGATTATTTTCACACACACCCCACCCCCCCAGCCCTGCATCTATTCGTGGTTGTTTGCTCCCAACCCCCAGTCCGAGGCAACCACTGATCTTCCTGTCTCTATAGATTTGTCTATTATGAAAATTTTGTATAAATGGAATCATACAATATGTGGTCTTTTGTGATTGACTTCTTTCACTTAGTATAGTGTTTTCAAGGTCCATCCATGTGGTAGCATGTATCAGTACTTTATTCCTTTTTATCCCCAATAATATTCCATTGAATGTATATACCACATTGTGTCTATCCATTCATGTCAGTGGGCTTTTCCTCTTTCCACTTTTGTGCTATTATGAATTATTCTGCTATGTACGTTTGTATGCAAGTGTTATGTGGACATGTGTTTTCATTTCTCTTTGGTATGCAACATGGAGTGGAATTTCTGGGTCACCTGACAATCTTATGTTTAAATATTTGAGGAATTGCCAGACATTTCCCAAAGCAGCTGTATTTCCATTTACTTTTAATTGACTGGTTGTGTGTTGTACTTGGGAGGAAATGGCGAGGGTGGGTTAACAGAGCAAAAGTGATGGAGGGGCATGAACCAGAAAGTGGGTCCTTAGAAGAAATCTAGTCTCTGGATTACCATACAACTCCCCCCAAGCACAAGGGAGAATCAGGATGCTCAATGCTAAAAGGGAACTGAGAGTTGTTTTTTAGGGGAATCGTCTAACAAAACATATACTAAACTTCTTACTGGGTTTAGTATCACGTGGCCAATGATACCAAGTTAATCCCTACATCTCTAGTCCCTGTGTTAAGGAGGAACAAAATCTCAGTAGGTGACAGCAGGTCTCCTTAGGGTTTTATTTTAAAGCTCAGCCAAAAGAGCAACCTGGAGAATGTCTTTTGCCCTACAGTCCTCAGAGCTGGGGCTTGCCCCTTAGTTCTTTTGATAGTATGAATAAACTTCTAAGGATTCCAAAGGGAGTCTCTTGCAAAGAGTTTTTAAAAATGAACCTATGGCCTATTACCTTATTACACAACCATATCAATCATTCCTTTTTTTTCAAGATGTCATTTTCTTTTTTCCTCCTCAGTACCCATTTTCAGATTTTTCCAGTTTTCACATAGGTGTATTTGTGGTTGTCATTATGTATGCAAGAGTCCCTTGGTGGTGCAAATGGCTAAAACCCCAGCTACTAGTAGAAAAGTTAGCAGTTTGAACCCACAGAGGTGCCTTGGAAGACAGGTCTGGAGATCCTATGCACCATTTTTACTCTGCACGCGTGGAGTTCCCGTGAGTCAGATTCAGCTCAATGTCAACTAACAAAAACAGCATGTATGTGAGTGAGCATGTGTGTGTACACACAATCATACTTCTTGGCCCCGAACTCTTATCAAGCACCTGGTCTTGTTGTTTATATTTTATCTTATTTTTGTTAATCTTTCTGAAGACTTACAAATGTTGTTTTTTATGGACAGTCAGTCATTTTTATATTTTCTGTTAAACTCACTGTCATCGAGTTGATTCCGACTCATAGTGACCCTATAGGGCACAGTAGGACTGCCCCATAGAGTTTCCAAGGAGCACCTGGTAGATTCGAACTGCTGGTCTCTTGGTTAGCAGCCGTAGCACTTAACCACTGCACCTCCAGGATTTCTGTTAGTGGAGGCTATTTACCTTATAGAAATGTCTTTTAGTTTTATTATGACTTTATTAAAGTTTGTAAAAAGCAATAATCACAAAATGGATTTTTTTTTCCTTCTTCTCTATCTGTAGAATTATCTCTGTTTTATAAACACTACAGGTATTTTCTGCCCATTCTTCCATGTCTGCTCTTAAGTTGGGGATGTTGGCAGACTCTGCCTTTCCTTATTCTTAGGTCATGTCACCACCTGCCCCTCATACATCGTTTACCCCAGCCTGAGGGACTAGGTCCTAAAGGAAGTTTTCATTTGAGTGAGCAAAAGAGATCGAAAGATTCCTGAAGTTTTTCCTGTTAAACAATGTTTCTATAACAATGGAAATAACCCCCCTGGTGGGTTTCAGTCTCCCTTCCCTTCCCTGAAGTCCCAGAAGACTTGGCAAATGGAAGCACCATCCAAAGGGGAGGATCTGATACAAGGTTACAAGGTTCTGTAGCTGCAGAGAGCCTAATGCTTACAGGGAACTTTATTCTCTAAAGAAAGAGAACATGGCTGCCCTTGACATTAGTGCTGCCTTGCTCTCAGTAAGCCACCTGAACCATATTAGATGTTCCTAGAAAGAAAAAAAAGATGCCTACCTAGATAGGGTGCTGTGCTCCCCTTCGGAATGCTGACCCATTCAACAGCCATTCTTGGTGACTAGTGGGGTGTTTCTATCTCCTCATTTTTAACGTAACTTGAAAGATGAGGCATGGATGAAAGTGTTCAGACACAATTTTTTCTGGTGACTCCTTCAGGCTGATAGCTTCCTGGAGAGGAAAAAGAAAAAAATTACCGACAATACTTTCTGACCTATGTTTCTTACAAAGTGAGATAAAACGGATCTATTAATTAAATCGAACCATGAAAACTGTTCCATTTTAAAATTTTTCAGTTTAATCTCTCTGTGCTGAGAGAGGCACTATTGAAGATAAAATTATTTAGCCTATTGAAAGTGTCTGGTGAATTCAGGTAGAAAGGATAAAGTGACCCCTATTTGGAAGCTGGCCAGCCACATTCTGCCAACACTGCTGCTGCTCTTTCCAGGGCAGTAGCTTCTCTGTTGTGCTTCCAGAATAATCACAGTAAACCTGTTTGGCAAACGGTCATTTCTCTCCTCATGAAAAGTTTCAGTTGATTAGGCAAACAGATTTGGGGCCGTATTGTATTAAAAAAAAAAAAAAAATAGTATAAACAAACAACATCAATTGGGGTTAAAAAACGAGAGCTAAAATATGCCACATTACTATTCTCCTAGGGTGAATTCAATTTCCTGCATAAAGTATTCACAAAGAAATTATTAAAAGACTAAAAGAATTAAATATTTCTTCTTGAAGTGGAGGAAAAACACTAAAGGAATAGAACACTGAGCTTCACAGGTACATAAATCATGCCAGAAGATTCTAAGAGAGAATACTGCCTGCAAATGGAGCTATTTTTAAAGCCACCATTTCAAACTAGCAGCACTCTGCAATGCCATACTTACTATCATTGTGTTCAGAATTATTACTGGAAAAAAACATCTGTGATGTATGTAAGCACAATGGAACTTCCTGATAAAGCTATAGCCAGGAGCTAGCAGTGCTGTGTTTGTCATATGGCGCTTCTCAATGAATAAAGCCATTGCTTTCATTAAAATTTATTTGGTGGGGTATTCCTGTCCCACCCCCCAACATCACACGCACAAATCCTTTTCGATTCCACTCTACTTAGTGCACTGTTACTAAGCATATGGCACAAATCATCTTTTTCTTTGTACTACAGATTTTTGTGTACCTGTATTTTTTAATCAACTGTTGCCACCAGTTGTTTGTGGCTGTCTTACATGTCCTAAACACTATCAACACTTGTCATAGTGCTTTATGTAGCATAAGTTCATTGCTGTTGTTATCTATGGTGGAGTCAGCCTCTTACTAATGCCGACCCATGTGCAGGAGAACAAAATGCTACCTGGTCTTGCACCATCCCCACATCAGTTGCAGATCGGATACATAGGGATTTCATTCGCTGATCTTCAAAAGTAGATCACCAAACATTTCTTCCAGCATAAGTTCATAAACCAAAAAAAAAACAAAAAACCGTTGCCATCAAGTTGATTCTGACTCTTACCGATACCTATAGGACAGAGTGGAACTGCCCCATAGAGTTTCCAAGGAGCGCCTGGTGGATTCGAACTTCCAACCTTTTAGTTAGCAGCCATAGCACTTAACCACTGCACCACCAGGGTTTCTGATGTTTGTAAATTAGACATCAGTAAATCTGCCTTAGAAGAAAAAAAGTCTGTAAAAGAAGAAAGAGGCAAATGCGAGGGAAAAGAAGAGAACCAGCGAGGGAGAGGAAGTGAGAGCTGCAGAAGGAAGCATGAGCGTGAATGCTTGAAGAGGCTGCAGGATTAGACAACTAGACAGAGGTGACCCAGGAAAGCAGCTTCAGAAAAATGAAGGAGGCTTAATCCAGGTTAAAAGAAGTAAGGAGAGAGAGAGGATGTGGTCAGCCAGCAGAAAAAGCAAATGATAATGACTATTTTCTCTACAAAGAAAAAAGAACACTATATATATGTATGTATATATATACGTGCTTTGAAATAAAAAAAATTTTGTAATAATTTAAATATAATAAGGAAAATAATGAGATCTTTTTCTTCTTTTGAATACTTACATTATTAATAAGCCTAAAATAAATTCACAAATGCATTTACAATATCATTTTCATGTAAATATAAAAAGAGAATACATAAGCCTTGTGCTGGACATAATAGATGCTTACTAAAATATGAATTGTTTTTATCCATTTGATATGCATAAAAAAATAGATATTTTTTCCACAATAAAGATGCCATCTTTGCTGTAGTTCCAAACTGTCAAACCATCTTATTGTCTCTATGTAATATTAGTATTCACACTTTCACATAAAATAAAATTTTGTTTGTCTTTTTATTACTTTTTTTTTTTCCTGTGTGGCTCACAACTTGATATAATAATAAGCACATGTTAATCAAATACGGTTAATCAAATAAGGTTAATCAAATAAGGTGATTTGAGGATCTCTTGAAACTGGCTTCTGCAAACATTTTTAGTGGTAACAGAAATATTTTGGTATTTCTTAAATGTTCCTAAGGTAAAGTTTTACTCCCACAGCAACTTCAAGATAATGGCATGAATGTCTCTGCTCATCCCAGACTAGGTACGAGATATTTTAACATAATCCTATGAAATCTCACAGACAACTCACTCACAGGTGGGCAGGCAGGGCACAGTCATGATTTCATAAAGCTGCTCAGTCAGGACAGCAATTTGTTGTGGCTTATTTTTTTTATTTTTTTAGTGTCCTAAACAGGAGCCAATTCACTAATCCCTGGCGTAGGTCTGGATCAGTTTATTCAATTTTATATTAGAGGAACTATTGCTAGATATTTTTTGATTCAAGGCAGGGTCCTGAGATATTATTCCTGACTCAGGCAAGGAATTTCTGAGACTCTGAAGTACCACTGGCAGGATCCTAAAATTCACTATGCTTGGAAACTTAGGTATATTGCTGCAATGGTTCACTTCCACCAAAGATCCCCTAGAGAAATGAAATGGACCTGCAGACTATAGACATTTTTGCTGTGTTCTTTCACCTTTAAGATAAGGGGCTTTTCCAAGAAGATAAAATACTTAGGAATAAATCTTACCAAAGATGTAAAAGACCTATACAAAGAAAACTACAAAGTACTACTGCAAGAAACTAAAAAGGACCTACATAAGTGGAAAAACATACCTTGCTCATGGATAGGAAGACTTAACACAGTAAAAATGTCTATTCTACCAAAAGCCATCTATACATACAATGCACTTCCGATCCAAAATCCAATGACATTTTTTAATGTGATGGAGAAACAAGTCACCAACTTCATATGGAAGGGAAAGAAGCCCCGGATAAGTAAAGCATTACTGAAAAAGAAAAAAGTGGGAGGCCTCACTCTACCTGATTTTAGAACATATTATACAGCTATACAGCCACAGTAGTCAAAACAGCCTGGTACTTGTACAACAACAGGCACATAGACCAATGGAACAGAATTGAAAACCCAGATATAAATCCATCCACATATGAGCAGCTGATATTTGACAAAGGCCCAGTGTCAGTTAATTGGGGAAAAGACAGTCTTTTTAACAAATGGTGCTGGCATAACTGGATATCCATTTGCAAAAAAATGAAACAGGACCCATACCTCACACCATGCACAAAAACTAACTCCAAGTGGATCAAAGACCTAAACATAAAGACTAAAACGATAAAGATCATGGAAGAAAAAATAGGGACAATGTTAGGAGCCCTAATACAAGGCATAAATAGAATACAAAACATTACCAAAAATGACAAAGAGAAACCAGATAACTGAGAGCTCCTAAAAATCAAACACCTATGCTCATCTAAAGACTTCACCAAAAGAGTAAAAAGACCACCTACAGATTGGGAAAAATTTTTCAGCTATGACATCCCCGACCAGCCCCTGATTTCTAAAATCTATATGATTCTGTTAAAACTCAACCACAAAAAGACAAACAACCCAATCAAAAAGTGGGCAAAGGATATGAACACGCACCTCACTAAAGAAGGTATTCGGACAGCTAACAGATACACCAGAAAATGCTCTCGATCATTAGCCATTAGAGAAATGCAAATTAAAACTACGATGAGATTCCATCTCACTCCAACAAGGCTGGCATTAATCCAAAAAACACAAAATAATAAATGTTGGAGAGGCTACGGAGAAATCGGAACTCTTATACACTGCTGGTGGGAATGTAAAATGGTACAACCACTTTGGAAATCTATCTGGCGTTTTCTTAAGCAGTTAGAAATAGAACTACCATACAACCCAGAAATCCCACTCCTCGGAATATACCCTAGAGAAATAAGAGCCTTCACAAGAACAGATACATGCATGCCCATGTTTATTGCAGCTCTGTTTACAATAGCAAAAAGCTGGAAGTAACCAAGGTGTCCATCAACGGGTGAATGGTTAAATTAATTGTGGTATATTCACACAATGGAATACTACGCATCGACAAAGAACAGTGACGAATCTGTGAAACATTTCATAACATGGAGGAACCTGGAAGGCATTATGCTGAGCGAAATGAGTCAGAGACAAAAGGACAAATATTGTATAAGACCACTATTATAAGATCTTGAGAAATAGTATAAACTGAGGAGAACACATACTTGCGTGGTTATGAGGGGGGGAGGGAGGGAGGGTGGCAGAGGATTATTTACTGATTAGTTAGTAGATAAGAACTACTTTAGGTGAAGGGAAGGACAATACTCAATACAGGGAAGGTGAGCTCAACTGGATTGGACCAAAAGCAAAGAAGTTTCTGGGATAAGCTGAAAGCTTCAAAGGTCAGCAGAGCAAGGGTGGGAGCTTGGGGACTATGGCTTAAGGGACTTCTAAGTCAATTGGCAAAATAATTCTATTATGAAAACATTCTGCATCCCACTTTGAAATGTGGCGTCTGGGGTCTTAAATGCTAACAAGCGGCCATCTAAGATGCATCAATTGGTCTCAACCCACCTAGATCAAAGGAGCATGAAGAACACCAAGGTCACATGATAACTATGAGCCCAAGAGGCAGAAAGGGCCCCATGAACCAGAGACTTACATCATCCCAAGACCAGAAGAACTAGATGGTACCCCGCCACAACCGATGACTGCCCTGACAGGGAGCACAACAGAGAACCCCTGAGGGAGCAGGAGAACAGTGGGATGCAGACCCCAAATTCTCATAAAAAGACCAGACTTAATGGTCTGACTGAGACTAGAGGAATCTCGGTGGTCATGGTCCCCAAACCTTCTGTTGGCCCAGGACAGGAACCATTCCTGAAGACAGCTCATCAGACATGGAAGGGACTGGACAGTGGGTTGGAGAGAGATGCTGACGAAGAGTGAGGTACTTGTATCAGGTGGACACTTGAGACTGTGTTGGCATCTCCTGTCTGGAGGGGAGATAGGAGGGTAGAGAGGGTTAGAAACTGGCAAAATCGTCACGAAAGGAGAGACTGGAAGGAGGGAGTGGGCTGACTCATTAAAGAGAGTAAGTGGGAGTATGGAGTAAGGTGTATATAAGCTAATATGTGACAGACTGACTTGATTTGTAAACTTTCACTTAAAGCACAATAAAAATTATTAAAAAAAAGATAAGGGGCTTTGTCTAGGGGATCTGAAGTTCCTCCTTGTTTTTCCTGTTATCTTATAAATAGATGATAGATGATAGATACATGGATGGACAGATGGATGGATAATGAAACCTGGGAGCCAAAAACAAGGTTGGGATAATGTGTTCAAGGCTTGATTTAGCAAGAGGTCCAGAATCTCCTAAATTGATACAAGAAGGTCTCCAGTGGGAGGGAAATGCAGTTACAGTTGTTCATATCCAAGATAGTAAAAATACCATCTTCAAATGAGATGCCAACCACGACTGCATAGTATATTCACAAGGCCATCTTGTCCTGCCCCTGTGAAGGGCTGAGAAGTTCAGTTATGTAACTATACTAAGCCCTTTTTGTCAGCCTTGTGCTGAAACAGAAGTCTTCTGAAAAAATACCTACTTAATGCTGAGTAGGAAATAATGTTGAATAAAATGCCTTTAGAATAACTTTTTTTTTTTCATTTTTTTGTGGCCATGTCATTTTGGAATAAACGCCGTCACCATGTCAACACCATAGCACATGCCCGGCCGCAATGTTTGATAATGTAGGGCATTTGTGTGTGTCACAAGCTCGAATCCTGAGTAGAAATGCTGTAACCCAGATCAATGGTCATAAGTAAGCAGAAGGTAAATGTGAAGAGTAATTGAATAAAATTTGAAAATATAGAGTCAAAATGTTGCTGAAAATATTGCACAAAAGGAAGTGACTACTGAAAGGGATTTTATATTTCTGAATAAGATGGTGTGAGAAATAGTAACAGTTAAGACCGACATTGTTGGGCATGTGAATTACATCTTTACATTAGCATTCACCAGGGAGACGAGCGAAAGTGCATGAAAAACACAGATGGGCTTTTCACCATCCCCAGAATACGGACACAAAGTGCTTCACTGGAGAAAATAAAAAGAAATTAGTGTTTTTAAAAGAAAAGTGTGTCAATGTGGTCTTTTTTGTAAAACCTAATCCTTTTCCTCAGCAATTTCAAGAACAATGCATGCTCCTAGAAATTGCCCCCATGCCTTTTTTCATTGCCTTTTTGTAATTTAGTACTCTGTTATTTTTAGAAACCCCTCATTTGTCTACAAAGCAGGAATGTTTATTAACTTTGTTAACAATTGTCATAAAATTATTGAAGAGTAACTTTAAAAACATGTTGAGTTATTAGAAACTATGGATTTGACAGTTTTCATTATCTTTACAATTTACACATTTCATTATGATCTGCTTAAAAAGTCAGAAAGTTTGTGGTGTTTTTCCATTCACAAATTTCTCTTTTAATTTACAGTATAAACACATTTATTTATTTTACCTGTGTAGGTCAGTGATATATTTATTTATAGACTATGAATACTCCTAAGAGTAAAATTATGTTCATGATATCAAAATAAAATTGTAGATTACTGTAACAGGTGAAAGACCTATCAATTAATATAACCATATTAGGAGATATAAACCATATCAGGAGATATATAAAGTATATATATATATACTTTCATATATGCCACATATATGTGTGTGTATACATACATGAAATAAACACAGACACACGCATATATATTTTTTTATCTCAACAGGTCCCTTTCCTTTATGCTAACAACAAATTTTTTCAACTTATAAAACCTAACATATTGCACATTCTGACATCCTTTTGGATATAAGATACAAGATTTAATGGGCTTAAAAATTTGTCTTAGTGTATGTTCTCTTTTATTTAAACTTTATTTTGAGGAAATTGTAAGATTCACATACAGTTGTAAGAGATCATAGATCTTTTGTATCCTTTACTCAGTTTCCACCAGTGGTAGCATCTTACAAAGCTGCTGCTATACGACATCGCAACCAGAATATTAACGTGAGTGCAATCAAGATACGGAACGTTTCCATCCCCTCAAGGACTCCTCAGGTTGCCCTCTTGCAGTCACAGCTGCGTCCCTCCTGCCCTGTCCCTCCTACCCCACGGCAACCACTGCACCACTCTCCATCTCTGTAATCCTGTCCTTTCGAGAGTGTTGTATAAACGGAATTACAGAGCGTGTTACCTTTTGAGATGAGCTTTTTCCAAACAGCGTAATTGCTGGAGTTTCACTCAGATTGTTGCATGTGTTGTAGTCTGTTCTGTTTTACTGTTGAGTGGGATTACACATCATAGCTGCATCACAGTTTAACTGTTCACTTTCAACGTATACCTGGGCTGTTTCAGGTTTTGTCTGTTATGAATAAAGCTGCTAAAAATATTCGTTTACGTGTTTCTGAGTGAGCATAAGTTTTCGTTTCCCTAGGACAAACGTTCAGCTGTGCAATTGATAGGTCATGTGGTTTATTTCTGTGGTTAAGTGCTAGAGCTGTTAACCAAGAGGTCAGCAGTTCAAATCGTCCAGGTGCTCCTTGGAAACTCTATGGGGCAGTTCTACTCTGTCCTTTAGGGTCACTATGAGTCGGAATTGACTCGACAGCAGTGGGTGCAATGGTAGTTGCAGGTGTAATTTTTAAAACTAATTGCCAAGCTTGTTTTTCAGAGTGGCTGTACTATTTTACATTTCCACCAGCCTTTTATGGATGATCCATTTTCTTGACAACCTAGCCAACATTGGATAGTGTTGCTATTTTATTTACTTTTTTTTTTTTTAATTTTAGCCGTTCCGATAAGTGTGTACTGATACCTCATTTTGGTTTTAATCTGGGCCTGGAAATTTCTTTACTGGAAGTTTTTTAAAGTGTAAATTCAATTTCCTTAATATTTGTAGAGCTATTCAAATTATCTCTTTCACATTGGTTATGATACTTTGTCTTTTTGAGGAATTAGCTATTTGATTAATGTTTGTATAATTTTTTTCTTCCTTTTATTTTCAATCTATAGTGTTCTACTTGAAGTGAGTTTCTTGTAGAAAGCATATAGTTTGGTCATGATTTTTGTTGCTGTTGTTTGCCGTCAAGTTGATTCTTCCCCATAGCTCTTAACCACTACACCACCAGGGTCTCCAACGGTGACCTATGGGGCAGAGTAGAATTCTGGAGCTCTCAGCCATTTGTGTCGCGAGGGCTCCTTTGGTCATGATTTCTAATCCATTCTGCTCATCTTTAATTGGTCTACTTACAATATTTACATGTAAAATAATTATCGGTACGTTAGAAATTAAGTCTGCCAGTTTGTTTTTTTTGTTTTCTGCTCATTTCCTTTTTTGTTGTAGTTTCCCTGTTTTCTTATTCCCTTCCTATAAGATACTGGGACTTTTTAAGAATTTCATTTTAATTATCGATAATACCCGATGGTTGAGTGCTCAGCTGCCAGCCAAAAGGTCAGCGCTTTGAACCCACCAACCTCTGCACAAAAGGCCTGGTGATTTGCTTCCATAAAAAAATTACAGCCTAGGAAACCCTGTGGCGCAGCTCTACCATCTTATAGGGTCGTTAACAGTTGGGATCCACTGGACAGCACAGAGAAACAACAATGATGCTTTTGAAGGCATTTATTTGTATAGTTTTTTTTTTTTTTATTAGTAGTTTATACATTATACATACATAGTTTACTGCAGATTACTACTTATTGTTTTACTGGTTCAATCAAGTATAGAAACCGTACTTCTCTTTACACACCTTTACCCTGCATTGTTTATAATATAATTTTCTTAAACATTTTCTATGCATACTTTTAGAACCACATCCAACAGTGTTATAATTGTTTGCTTTAACTATCAAGCATGATGTAGAAAACTCTTGAGGAGAAGGAAATCCTGTTGTATTTACCTGTATTTTATTTGGAGCCCTGTTGGTGCAGTGGACAAGAGCTTGGCTGCTAACTAAAAAGTTGGCCATTCCAATCCACCAGCAGCTCCTACTTTATTTACTTTGGTCTTCCTTTCATGTTTTAAGCTTCCTTCTTTTATTGTTTCTTTTCTGTTTAGAAATTTTCCTTTTGTTATTGCTTTAGGGTAGTCCTGCTGGCAACAATTTTTTTTTTACTTTTCCATCATCTGAGAATATCTTGATTTCCCCTTCATTCCTGTAGAACAGTACCACTAGGTACAAAATTCTGGGTTGTCTTAGTCTATATCCTGAATCTTTTTAATTATGTAATAATTTATTCAACAGTATGAACAATGTACTCTAACTTATGAAGCAGGGCCTAAAATGACCACCTACCCATTAACTAAAACCCAAATTTAAGAGCTAGAACAGTACAAGTAACGGTAACATTAGCTGTAGTTGTCTCCTCATTCTATTCCTTGCCTTCTCCCACCAGGGGTGACCAGTATCCTAAATTTTGTGTTTATCATTCCCTCGACTTCTTTTTATTTTACCATGGATATAATATTGCCTGTACATCTCATATTTGGGTTTTTTAAATATCATATCAATTTCTGGGTTGTATTCTGTGATTTGATGTTTTGTGTTTAACATTATGTTTCTAAACTTTACCCACTATGTTATGCATAGAAAAAGTCCATTATTTTCGTTGCTTTATAAAATCCTTTGTATCAAAATAAGGAGCCCTGGTGGTGAAGTGGTTAAAGTGCTACTAACCAAAAGGTTGGGGACTTGAGCCCACCAGCTGCGATGTGACAGTCTGCTTCTGTAAAGACTACATCCTTGGAAACCCTATCGGGCAGTTCTACTCTGTCCTATGGGTCACTTTGAGTTGGAATCAACTTGATGGCAATGAGTGTCCCTTTGTTTGGTATTATATGAAAACGGGGTCTAGGTCTTTGCTTATTACAGACAATGTGCCATATTAATTCTTGAACATATCTCCTGGCCCCCATGTGCAAGAGTTAAACTAGTGTTTATATAGGAGTGATTTATTACAATTTAGGTTATGCGCATGATTAAATCAACTTTACAAGATACTAGCACATGCTATTTAAAAGTATTCTTACAATTTGTATTCCATGATCAAAATCAACAATTTCCATAGGTGCACATTCTTACCAAAGATGATCTATTTGTACTTGTCAATCTTATTGTGATATAAAATCACTATACACACACACACACATATATATATATATATTTCAAATACCAAAGTACAGTTCAAAATAATTAGAGTTCAGGAGATATGTTTATTGAGCAGTACATTTTGATTTATTCCAAGTCAATCCTTTATGATTGCTTTATACATAGACTAAAATATACACTTTTATGTAAGGTTTGTTGTTGTCATTGTTAGGTGCCACCTAGTCAGTTCTGACCCATGGTGACGCTATGTAAGGAGCATTCTGGTTGTATTTCTTCCAAGACACATTTATTCGTTCTTTTGGCATTCCGTGGTATATTCAATGTTCTTTGCCAGCACCACAATTCAAAGGCGTCAATTCTTCTTCGGTCTTCCTTATTCGTTGTCCAGCTTTCACATGCATATGAGGTGATTGAAAATACCTTGGCTTGGGTCAGGTGTACCTTAGTCCTCAAGGTGACATTTTTGCTTTTCAGCACCTTAAAGAGATCCTTTGCTGCAAATTTGCCCAATGCAATGCATCTTTTGATTTCTTGACTGCTGCTTCCATGGGTGTCAATTGTGGATCCAAGTAAAATGAAATTTTTGACAACTTCAATCTTTTCTCTGTTTATCATGATGTTGCTCATTGGTCCAGTTGTGAGGATTTTTGTTTTCTTTATGTTGAGGCATAATCCATACTGAAGGCTGTGGTCTTTGATCTTCATTAGTAAGTGCTTCAAGTCCTCTTCACTTATAGCAAACAAGGTTGTATCATCTACATAACAAAGGTTGTTAATGAGTCTTCCTTCAAATCCTGATGCCCCGTTCTTCTTCATATAGTCCAGCTTCTTGTATTATTTGCCCAGCATACAGATTAAATAGGTATGGTGAAAGAATACAACCCTGACGCACAGCTTTCCTGACTTTAAACCAATCACTATCCCGTTGTTCTGTCCAAACAACTGCCTCTTGGTCTATGTAAAGGTTCCTCATAAGCACAATTAAGTGTTCTGGAATTCCCATTCTTCACAATATTATCCATAATTTGTTATGATCCACACAGCTTTAGTATTATAAACTGTTACTAAATACTAAAATGCTGTCCATATTTATGCAAAAGATAGTATATTCAATTTCAAAAATGACATTGATTAAGGTGTTTTAATAAAATATTAACAAAAGAGAACAGATAATAAGTCAGAAATAGAACTAGCAGAATGTTATGTCCATGCTAATGTTCTCTTTGACTTTTAAATGGTCTACATGCTGAACAAAAATACTTAATCAATTCACTTATAATTTCCCCCAATAGAAAACGGAACACACATCATAAATGCACGTATCGCAATATAGATTCAATTGTAAATGTGCCCTTCCTGTTTCCCTCTCTAGGGTTAAGCAACATGGGGGCAGGAAAAACCTCCTTCATGCTCACCAATGTATCATCAGCATCTGGCTCATGGTTCATGCTCAATTATTGTTTGCTGAATTAAGCCACCTATAAAAAAAAAAAAAAATTTTTTTTTTTTTAATGTAGCTGATGTTATAAAGCACCACTTGTCATTTACAAATTGAGTGGGTCCATTCTTTAGGTTGAATGTATATGCATGAACTCTGATTAGCAGAAGACTTTCCCCAGGTGATAGGAGAATGTTTTGCCACCTTAAAAAAAAAACTATCTCTGTGCCTTGCGGATTCAGCCTGTGGCATACTAAACTATTTGGATGTAGAATACTCCCATCTTGAAATGGACCATATTAGATACTCCAGGAGTCATGATGTTGCAAAATATGTGAAGCATTTTAGAGCAGAGGTGCTACTCAGACCCTGGCTGAAGTCACCATCAAATATTGTTGATACTTAAGTTTTCCCTGAAATTTGCATGCCCTTGTAAATCACTCAGTCACTCTGTTTTTCATGCTTCTGTTTGTATTTCTATGTGTGATTTTTACTACGAAAGCAGTATCTCAAATGTATTTTGTTATATGCTCTAAAAAACCAAAGGGCTCTCAATAGTCAATTTCAGTTGAATAACTTTTGCATTTTGGGTCATCTAGCCAATTAATTCTAATAATAAAGTTCTGATGTAGTCTTCTTTTTCCCAGTCACCTAATATTCATATTTTTTATTTTTATTGCCTTTTTTTTCCCATTAACTTTTTATTTTTATACTTAAAAAAAAAAACAGAGTAATTTTCTCAGTGTATTCGATGATTGTGGACTATTTTAATATACTTTGGAGTTACATGTATTAAATGTCTTTGCTGGTTTGTATGGAATAAATTCAACAAATTTTCTATTTACAACGCTCATATTTGTAAGCTCAATATGACATCCAGAATTGAACAAACCCAAAGCTCTCAAAATACTTGAGAAATTGAGTGTTAATTAAATGGTGAGTAAATGTTCTCATTTAAGATCAAGTGTATATGTATATAAATTCCATTCAAAGGCTCCTCATTTCACTAAGTGTAAAATCCAAAATCCTGATAAATATAAGACTACTTGATATTACCTTCACCACCCCCATAGTTAACTTGGATAAAAGACTTCATTACCTCCTGTACTTCTGTTCACCTAACCCACTGATCCCCTTGCCTGGAATATCCTTCGCCCACATGCCCACATGGCTCTTTTGCTCACTTCCTTCAAGGACAGAACTTCTTTGCTCAAAAGTTCCCTCCTCACTCTCACCGTATTTAAAATTGCACACCATTCCACTTGCACCCCCTTCTCTCCTTACTGTACTCTACATTTTTTTTTTTTTTCACAGCACCTAGCATTTCCTAACAAAGCATGTAACTTACCTATGCGTTGTGCTTATGTTCACTGTCTGATGGTCCCTGCTGAAATGGGGCTTCACCCACGTGGACAGGAATCTTTGTCTGCCCTGGTCTTTCTCAAGGGCCTCAAGCAGTGACAGCAGAGTTTATGGTCAATAAATATTTGATGGAAGAAGGGGTACATTTTTTTTTCCAATTCTAAATAAATGAATTAGCTAAATTCTAATCTATATTTTGTCCTTGAGGGCCTTTAAGTAATTGATTTTTATGCATCAGTTTTAATTTTATGAGTAGCTGCTGTGTTTTCTTATCCAATCAATATTTCCAGTTAACATCTCTTTGTGGCTTCCTTACGTTTCACATAACCGAGGCTTTGGGGCTAAATTGTAAGATGTTTGTATGTCATATTCTCCCGTAGTAAACAACGTAAAACTTCTTACAATTTCTTGACACAGAGAATTAATTCAAGCGTTTCTGCTTAAAATGTTAGTGGAAGTCAATATTAAAGCACTAATTTCTTCTTTCAAGTTATGATCAATATCAATTTTACTTTAATTAAAAATAAATATAAGCCAGTATTCGCGCCTGTAACTTCACATTTCCATGTGATGCAGACGATATTCCTGCTTAGCATTTGCTTCCCAGCACTTTGTTTTGCCCCCGGGAGACCACTGTCATGGCCCCAGAATGGGGGCTGGGGACAGGTGACAGACAGAATGGGGCTGGAAATAGCCAGGCTACTGACATGGCAGTGGTCCTGGTCACTGGGGACTGGGAATAGCCAGGCTATTGCTATGGCAGTGGTCCCGGTCATTGGGGACAGGGAATAGCTAGGTCCGGGTCACTGGGGACTGGGAATAGCCAGGCTACTGACATGGCAGTGGTCCTGGTCATTGGGGACTGGGATTAGCCAGGCTACTGACATAGCAGTGGTCTCTGTCACTGGGGACTGGGAATAGTCAGGCTACTGACATGGCAGTGGTCCTGGTCATTGGGAGCTGGGAATAGCCAGGCTACTGACATGGCAGTGGTCCTGGTCACTGGGAGCTGGAAATAACCAGGCTACTGACATGGCAGTGGTCCTGGTCAATGGGAGCTGGGGATAGCCAGGCTACTGACATGGCAGTGGTCCCGGTCACTGGGGACTGGGAATAGCCAGGCTACTGACATGGCAGTGGTCCTGGTCATCTTCTGAACCATTACAATTGCAAAGAAAAAACTGTAGGATGAAGGAAAGCAAGATCATGAAGAAGGTTATTGTTTGCATATATTAATCATATTTGGATAAATTCAAAAGAATCAGAACTAAGTCTTAGTGAGTCAAAGGCCTTAGAATCACTAACAGAAATAAGTCAAAATAAATACTTTGGTGAACTCCTTAGAACAACCTTCATAAAGATTAACACTTTTAGAGGTATGTCTATATGTCTAGTGCTTGCTCAGCCTCATTTTCAAACAATAATTAATTATTCATTGTTCTAGAGGGAAGAGTCCAGTTTGGCCAATCAAAGACTACCTTCCAAAGTTGTCTGTTTGTATACACAAAAATGGCTGAATAAGTAACCTTCTTCCCTACCTAAATTCTAAATAAATTTAAAAAAATGTAAGGCAGATGGTGACCCACAAACTACCTTTATTAGAGATCAAGCAAATTGAAGACCCTAATTGATATATACAGGCATATGAGCTCCCTAAATGGAAACCCCTGAATTAGACCAACATCCTTCTCTGCCTGTCCCATTAAACTCCACCCCTGCCTTTGCAGGTCCAAAACCTGTCCCCAGTGAAGCAGAAGAAAACTTGGTTTCCAGAAGCACTTCACTGCAGAGTGGAAGGAGACAGACCCTATATTTCCACTTTCCCCTTTCAAACTCACCAAGCAAATAATTTCATTTGCATCTCCCAAAACAGAATGAGTGAAAGGGTTGGAGAGAACTCAAGGATACACTTCATGAGTGGGGTTTCTTCCACATGGAAGTACTGTTTGTGTCTTTGCCATAAAAAAAAAAAATGCCATACAAGCCTATTATTCACTTGAGATTTGTATAAGCTACTGTGTGAAATGAATCCCTCAAAATGATTTTAGATAAATTGGGCGCCCTAGACTCAGAGTTAGAAACCCTGGTGGCTTAGTAGTTAAGAGTTCAGCAGCTAACCAAGAGGTTGGCCGTTTCAATCCACCGGCCTCTCCTTGGAAACCCTATGGGACAGTTCTACTCTGTCCTATAGGGTTACTATGAGTTGGAATCGACTGGACAGCAATTTTTTTTTTTTTTAAGACCCAGATTAGTTTAATATAATTGTTGAAAGATGAGACAACAGACAATATGGTAGGCATACTGAAAATGTACCAATTAAATGTAGTGTAAAACTAGCTGCAGACTGCACAGGGAGAGAAAAGCGTCACTGAACTGCTTCACGGACTTGATGGAAAGCTATTTTTGAGCTTGGTCCACTACAGTCAATTCATGTGCAAAACTGACCTCAATCCTTGGGTATCAAAACACTAATCACAGGTAAATTAAACCAGCCCAGTTTTAAAGTATTCCATATTCTAAAGTGTGACATTATACCTTAGTGAAAAGTGACTGCTGAGATATTTTGCATGAATAACAACATGAAAAATGCAAGTCTTCAGGATTCTAAGTTCATACCACATGATAAAAATCAGTTATTTGCAAATTCAAATTCAAACTGATATTTAGCATGCATTGGCATTCCAAAGGAATGTTTTTGAAAATAGATTTTCCTCCAATCTTTCTTTTTCTCCATTTGTGTTGTGATTATTTTCAGCCTAGGGCAACTTAACTACCCAAGCATCATACGGAGATCGGGAACCCTGCAGTTGACTTGACTGCACTGACGTGTTATTTAGGACTATTTTCACTCACATCATTAATCACAAAGAAAAGTTTATACTTTGAAAAAAATAGGAACAATCATGAGCATGAATTTATAATATCCATTTTAGAAAGTCTGATGTCAGTAGGTCTTTGCTTCATTCAAAACTCAATTTTTAGAGGGAGGAAAATAACTATCTACATCCATAAAGTGATAGGCTAGCTGCTATTATGAATTAAACCACAATACTGGGATTTTCATTAACAGGAAAAAGATACTACGTTTCATGGGTTTATGCTACAGCATGAGGAAAAACTATCAATCTGCTTAACAAAAACCCAAAAACCAAACCCGTTGCCATCGAGTCGATTCCAACTCATAGTGACCCTATAGGACAGAGTAGAACTGCTCCATAGAGTTTCCAAGGAGCTCCAGGTGGATTCGAACTGCCAACCTTTTGGTTAGCAGCCATAGCACTTAACCACTATGCCACCAGGGTTTCCATCTACTTAATGGTCTACTTAAATGAGACTTTCAATTTACTTGTGCGTTAGCGATTGCCACCTTTCATTCCGCTACTTGGTGGTGAGTGGATCAATTAACCCTTTAGACTTGTGGAATTTTTGCAGCTCAAAAGTCATTTACATGGTCTATAAAATTGCCTCTTGGTGTTATTGGTTAGCTCACCAGTCACCAGAGAGCCTACTTTTGAAAGTATCACTAAATGGCCTGAATTTGTGGCAAGGATACAGACAAGGAGCTCCAACTGTCATAAAAAAGTACCCTAGACATTGTCACTACCTTTGGAGCCGTCCTGCTGATTAGATCGAGCTAGTTCAGCCTTCATTCTCTCCTGTAGGCTGAGGGGGCTGGTCCTGCCAGTGCCTTTTAATGGAAATTTCCTCTCACCCTCAAGGCAGAAAAAAAAACTAACTTAAAAACAAATAGGAAGTCATATATTTGTTTCAAGATTCCTTCACTGCTGTTAAATACATTAGACCAGAAAGAAATGTCAGACCACATTTCACGGTTGTTCCTGGTCTTCAAATATGAGACTGGTTGTATTTTCTTATATCATTTTCCCCAATTCTCTCCTTAGATTTAAAGACTATTAATTCAATCTCCTAATCCTTTACGATCAGGAATGGAAGTTATCACTCCTTCCCCTGCCTCCCCTAATCCTTATTATTAATTTAAGTGAAAAATTATGTTAAAGAAATGACAATTTGAGTTTTCTCCTACTCAAATATAGCTCATATATATCTCAGAGGAAACCGAACCTTAGAGATTTTCTAATTCAGTCTCTTCTCTCTATATTTTAAGGAACAAAGACCCAGAGAGTTCAGTTGTATTCCTTGCTATTATATCTCTAAATAGCACTGGGACTTTAAATGTAACCTGGTGTCACTAACTTGCAGACTAGTGTGCACTTAATAAAACACCCATTGCCGTTGAGTCGATACTGACTCACAGTAACCCTATACCCCAACCAAACCAAACCTGTTGCAACTGAGTGGATTCTGATTCATAGTGACCCTGTAGGACAGAGCAGACCTGCCGCACAGGGTTTCGAAGGAACAGCTGGTGTAGTCAAACTGCCGAAATTTGGTTAGCAGCCATAGCAGTTAACCACTGTGCCACCAGTGCTCCAGTTATCCTATTTTAAAAACAAACAAACAAACAAAAATGTGGCCATTGAGTCGATTCCAACTCATAGTGACCCTATAGAACAGAGTAAAATTTTCCCCTAGAGCTTCCAAGGAGCACCTGGTGGATTCAAACTGTTGACCTTTTGGTTAGCAGCCATAACTTTCAACCACTATGCCACCAGGGTTTCCAGCTGCCTGATTAAAAAAAAAAAAACCCTCACAGTTGAGTCAGAATAATCCACCAGACACTCTTTGGAAACTCTATGGGGCAGTTCTGCTCTGTCCTACAGGGTTGCCATGAGTGTATAGGGTTGCTATGAGCTACCCGATAGGACATCTTTAATTTCAGTGATCTCTGTTTTGCTCAAAGAATCAAATTACATCACTCCTGATACATTCTCATCTTTCGCATTAAGTAGTACAGATAGGGAGTAGATTATATGTTCAGCTTTAAGAGTTAGGTCCTGAAGTGTAAATGCAAACTCAGAGTCTGTATAGAGAAACCGCTAAACTTGATCTGTTCCTTGGTTTCTGTTTCAGTTGTGTTTGTTCCAAGTTTTGTTTTACCACAAATGACTACAATAGAGCTACATGGGAAAACCTAGAATTAATTATCCACCACGGCCCAGAGAAGTGACCCAGCAGTGGAAGAGGCCATCCTCCCTGGGTTTGTCAATGTTAGAATCCAAGACACCACTGCAGGGTGGTTTTATCATTTTTCTTTCAGGAAGTACCAACAATTTAACTCTTGATAATTAGATTCTTTTTTTTTTTTTAATCATTTATTAAAATACCCCCCTGCTGTATGTCAGCCCTTTGACATTGTTAAACTTATATACGTTCCATGTTCTGGAACTTGGTACAGCAGTATGGTTTTTCAGTGTCGAAAGCAATATACAAATTTTAGCTCCAACTTTGGCACATCCATTCACTTAACATCATATTACAGTTTCCTGAGACATCTCTAGTAGATCTAAAAGCTTTGATTCACTGTGTAGCTTTTGATCAGTTAGCATTGCAGATGGTCCCTCATCTTTGTGTTTATATTACTTCATGTTACATAATCTGCTGGTTCCTTTGTCATAGTTACAGCAAGACAAACACATTAGTATTTTCTGCAAACCAAAATTTCTGGGAGCTCCCTTTATCCAGGCAGCAAGCAATTTCCCCTCTTGTCTTATGTGTGTTCTAAAACCTTACAAGGTAAGCTTAGGTAAAACAAAAAATAACTAAATCTAGGTGTAACTGAGTAACTACATGTAAAGAGGAAAAAAATCTTTTTATGTTCTCGGAATTCTAATCAGAAATCAGAAAAATAATAACATACACAGAGTCAACTACAGACTATATTTTTTAAATCAAGACCACAGATTAAAAAGAACTTCAGGTCCTTTTTTCCAAAATAGTTCGTACAACCGTTTCTAATCCTCAATGGAATTTTAATGTCAGACATGATTTTTTCAGAAACATCATTAAACCAAGATAAAATAAGGGACAGGAAGCCAGTGCTTCCCTCTTGCCACTGCTTAGGAGCAAGTTAAAAGTTAAAAAGCCATGAACACTGATGTAGATATTTTGCTGAAGAACAATTACAGCAGCAAATCCATAAATAGGGCTTTTGTTTCCATCGAGATTTCCATGGCTCTTTAGTCTGCACTCTCCGTGTTGCACATTCAAACACAGTGTTGTCTTATCCAAGACGTGAGACAGGCCAACGTCAATCACGGACTGAGCAGTCTCGTGTCTAAGGCAGCTCTGAAGTCTGTGCAGATACAGCTTCTGGAGTTGTGCAGTACGAAGCCTGTGTGGCAGCATGTGGCACCCCTAACCACACAAATAGAAATATCACTGGGGGCCCAAACCATTTTTACTTATTGAAGGCATAATCCAGATTGTAGCTTTAAGTTAAAAAAAGTTATTTAAGGAATAAAACTGGAAATAGAAATGTATACCTATAAATACAGACAACCAGAATCCAGCCTTCAGCTCAGATACACAAACATGTTCTTTTTTCCCCCCATTTACATAGTTATGTGGCTCTTTACAAAGCAGAAGGAGTACCCTTAGGATTCAGAAACTCTCCTTTTCTTCTGGGTACAATTTGTAAGAATTATTCCTTTTACAAAATATAGTATGGTTTATAACCAAAAGAGCACAGTTTTAGAGGTCATTTTGTTGTCGTTGTTGCTAGGTGCCGTCGAGTTGGTTCCGACTCATAGCAACTCTATGCACAACAGAACGAAACACTGCCCGGTCCTGTGCCATCCTTAAAATTGTTGTTATGCTTGAGCTCATTGTTGCAGCCACTGTGTCAACCCACCTTGTTGAGGGTCTTCCTCTTTTCTGCTGACCCTGTACTTTACCAAGCATGATGTCCTTCTCCAGAGACTGATCCCTCCTGACATGTCCAAAGTATGTAAGACGCAGTCTCACCATCCTTGCCTCTAAGGAGCATTCTGGCTGTACTTCTTCTAAGACAGGTTTGTTCGTTCTTTTGGCAGTCCATGGTATATTCAATATTCTTCGCCAAAACCACAATTCGAAGGCATCAATTCTTCTTTGGTCTTCCTTATTCATTGTCCAGCTTTCACACGCATATGATGCGATTGAAAATACCATGGGTCAGGTGCACCTTAGTAGTCTTCAAGGTGACATCTTTGCTCTTCAACACTTTGAAGAGGTCCTTTGTAGCAGATTTACCCAATGCAATGAGTCTTTTGATTTCTTGACTGCTGCTTTCATGGCTGTTGATTGTGGATCCAAGTAAAATGAAATCCTTGACAACGTCAATCTTTTCTCCATTTATCATGATGTTGCTCATTGGTCCAGTTGTGAGGATTTTTGTTTTCTTTATGTTGAGGTGTAATCCATACTGAAGGCTGTGGTCTTTGATCTTCACCAGTAAGTGCTTCAAGTCCTCTTCACTTTCAGCAAGCAAGGTTGTGTCATCTGCATAATGCAGGTTGTTAATGAGTCTTCCTCCAATCCTGATGCCCCATTCGTCTTCATATAGTCCAGCTTCTCGTATGATTTGCTCAGCATACAGATTAAATAGGTATGGTGAAAGAATACAACCCTGACTCACACCTTTCCTGACTTTAAACCAATCAGTATCCCCTTGTTCTGTCCAAACAACTGCCTCTTGGTCTATGTAAAGGTTCCTCATGAGCACAATTAAGTGTTTTAGAATTCCCACTCTTCACAATGTTATCCATAGTTTGTTATGACCCACACAGTCAAATGCCTTTGCATAGTAAATAAAACACAGGTAACCATCCTTCTGGTATTCTCTGCTTTCAGCCAGGATCCATCTGACATCAGCAATGATGTCCCTGGTTCCACGTCCTCTCCTGAAACCAGCCTGAGTTTATGGCAGGTCCCTATCAATATACTGCTGCAGCCGTTTTTGAATGATCCTCAGCAAAATTTTGCTTGCGTGTGATATTAGTGATATTGTTCTATAATTTCCACATTCAGCTGGATCACCTTTCTTGGGAATAGGCATGAATATGGATCTCTTCCAGTCAGTTGGTCAGGAAGCTGTCTTCCATATTTCTTGGCATAGACGAGTGAGCACCTCCAGCACTGCATCTGTTTGTTGAAACATCTCAGTGTATATTCCATCAATTCCTGGAGCCTTGTTTTTCGCCAATGCCTTCAGAGCAGCTTGGACTTCTTCCTTCAGCACCATCGGTTCCTGATCATATGCTTCCTCTTGAAATGATTGAACATCGACTAATTCTTTTTGGTATAATGACTCTGGGTATTCCTTCCATCTTCTTTTGATGCTTCCTGCGTCGTTTAATATTTTCCCCATGGAGTCCTTCACAGTCAGTTTGTCGTACTGTGGGGGCTTGCGTGTTGCTGTGATGCTGGAAGCTATGCCACCGGTATTCAGATACCAGCAGGGTCACCCATGGAAGACAGGTTTCAGCTGAGCTTCCAAACTAAGACAGAGTAGGAAGGAGGAACCACCAGTCTACTTGTGAAAAGCATTAGCCAGTGAAAACCTTATGAATAGCAGCGGAACATGGTCTTAGAGGTCATAGAAGTATGAATTTAAACACCAGATTCATTTTTTTTTTCTTTCTTGTGTGACTTTGGACAAATCACTTAGCCTTTTTAGTTTCTTCATCTGTAAAATAGAAATGATAATGTCTAAGTTTTAAGATCATTGTAAGAACTAGAAAAAGTATGGAATGTAATTGCCATAGATTAAGTATTCTGTAAATGTTAAAAATTATAGGTGGTAATAATATCCCTTATCAGGTACAATAGTCGGTCCATGTGCTGAATGTTCAGTAAGTGCCGGACGCTGTATTCAGACTTGGGATGCAGGAATAGAGACTGCAGTAAAGCTGTCTGTGCTCGTGTAGCTGCCAGTCTAGAAAGTTTATATCTGTGTGAAAAGATTACATGAACTAACTACAGGTATATCACATATACAGAATGTCTTCCTATTTTAAAAATAATCTTTATAATTTAATTTTTGTTGTCGTTTATAGTATCCACAGCAGAACTTATGCCAATTCAACAATTTCTACATGTGCGATTCAGTGACACTGACTATGTTCTCTGAGTTGTGGTATCATTCTCCCTCTCATTTTTATAAATATTTCTCCTCCATGAACATGAGCTCACTGCCTCCTAAGTTTGTTATCTAATCTTTCAAGGTGCCGTTGTCAGTTTGATCTCATATAGATAAGTTCTTAAAAGATCACGATGCTCAAAGCAAACAAATGGCTTGCTCTTTTTTTTTCAAGTGCTCTGGCAGATAGCAGCTGAAGCCTGCAAGAGGAATTTAGGGCAAAGGGGAGTATTGATAGCCAGAGAATAGGTAATATGTTTATGGAACTTGATACTCCAGGCTTCTGGTATATTAGACATCAGTACTCAGAAATAGCTGGATTTATTCCTGACCAAAATCGATTTAGGTATAGTGTAGAATCACATTTTCATCTGTTTTGTTGTTATAATCATGGTATATCTGCATACTCCCCTCTTGTTGTTGTTAGGTGCCGTCTAGTTGGTTCTGACTCATAGCAACCCTACCTAAAACAGAACAAAACACTGCCCCGGCCTGCACCATCTTCTCAATGGTTGTTATGCTTGAGGCCGTTGTTGCAGCCGCTGTTTCAATTCATCTCACTGAGGGTCTTCCCCTTTTTTTCCTACACTTTACCAGCATGATGTCCTTCTCCAGGGACTGTGCCCTCCTGATAACATGTCTGAAGTATGTGACATGAAGTCTCATCATCCTTGCTTTTAATGAGCATTTTGACTGTATTTCCAAGACAGATTTGTTCATTTTCCTGGCAGTTGATGGTATGTTCAATATTCTTGGCTAACACCGTAATTCAAAGTCATGAAATTTTCTTTGATGTTCCTTATTCATTGCCCAGCTTTTACATGAATGCATATGAGGCATACCCTCCTACAGCTTACAAAATAAACACTTACCACACAAGGGGCCCTTAATAGGATGTCAGGTGCCAGTCCTAGCGGAGGACTGTGTCCAGGGCAGTAGGCATCGTGATGTCCTGCCATCTCTGATGTGTGCTTCATAGTGCAGCCCTCATCCACATAAATTCTCTAACTAAAATCACAAAGATTCCTAGGAAAACACAAGGGTAAACATCAATATTCTGGTAAAATGTGAAACAGTGGTACGTAATCAGCCATGATGACATATATCATGGTTTTGTTCAGCCATTGTGTAATAATTAGATTTTCACGACAAGCACAAAGCCCAAATATAAAGTGTAATATTTCATAAAGAGGTGGGGGAAGCGGGCTAATAATGTATGTGTGGTGTGTGTGCGCGTGTGTGATTCCTCTGTTTCATACCCATGAGGTATGGACGAAGTTACAGGACTGAAGGACAGAGCACCACCTGAGGGCCATTTAGAGGCCAAAACCCTCCTACAGAACTGACCATCGAGCATTTGAATGGCACCATCATCTCCACTTGAAGAAATTAAAGCCCCGATGGTTTTGAGGTCTGAAACATTTCAGGTTCAAACTTCTATTTGTTTAAATAGACATAAATTAGTTTATGTTTTATATGGATTTAAATACAGGTTATTGGAGAGCAATTCCTTAACACTAATTCTGTAAAATAACCCTTAAATTTCTGCTCTTACCTGACATCTCACTTTTTCCAGATAGCAGTTACAGAATGAAGGAAGTGCATTACGCATTTTTTTTAAATTTATTTGCTAATTTTGTTAAGGTTAAAAAAAAATACCTGTTCATGATTTTTCATGTTTTCAGTTTCCAAATCTGTGAACTCTCCCTTACTACAAATGCTCTCTTTAGTTAAAGTTCTCTGTTTACCTTACGGAGGAGAGAGTTCATGTTAGCTTTATGCTTCATACATAATAATAGATAAACCTGATCTTAGTTGTGACTTTTTTGACGTTATAATTTCTCTTTGGAGGTAAGCTCTCAGTAAGCATTAAAATATAACATAATACTGAGGGGGGCCAAGATGGCGGACTAGGTGGACGCTCCCGCGGATCCCTCTTGCAACAAAGACTCGGAAAAACAAGGGAATCGATCACATACATAACAATCTATGAACTCTGAACAACAAGCACAGACTTAGAGACGCAGGACGAACAAATACGGGCAGACAGCGACTGTTTTCAGAACTAGGAGCCAGCGCACCAGGCAGGTGACCTTCGGAGCTCGATCTGGGGCAGAGCCCAGGGGGGCAGACGGCACAGAAAGGGGGCCCACCCCTTCCCCCCCGAACCCATCCCGGGAGGAAGCCTAGCAGGTTGGCGCGGGCGGCGTAGGGGCGCAGCCGGAGGGAGAAACACCCGGGAGGCAGTGACTGATCTGAGAGGGGGGAGAACAGCGTCCCAGCTGGGGTGCCCTGCTGTCCGCCGGGAGTTAGGCGAGAAGCCGACGGGGCGCGCGCGGGGGGGGGTCAGCTGTGTTTCCCTGGAGTGACCCCAGGGCGGGGCCCACGCGTTCGTGCGGGAGGACGCGCACCCAGTCCGCGCGTGTGGCACGGCACACCAGAGGGAGAAATCCCCGGAGGTGTCTGGTCTCAAAACAGGGAAAGCAGCATCCCAGACGGGGAGCCATTCCGCTGCGATCTGGGCACGCGCGCGCGCGCGGGCGGGGCATGAGCGCGGGGTCCATTTTTATTACCCTGAATTGACCCAGAGGGCGGGAACACCTGGTCGTGCGAGTGACGCCCTCCCAGTTTGCGCGAGAGGTGCGGCACACTGGAAGGAGAAGTCCCCGGGAGGAACTGATTGGTCCCAAAGCGCAGAAAGTAGCATCCCAGACAAAGTGCCGCCCTGGTGGGGCTTGGGCGCGCGCACGAGCGGGCCGTGAGCGCGGAGTCCATTTTTATTGCCCTGAATTGACCCAGGGGGCAGGCCCACCTGGCCGTGCGGAGGAACTGATTGGTCCCAAAGCGCAGAAAGTAGCATCCCAGACAGAGTGCCGCCCTGCTGGGGCTTGGGCGCGCGCGGGCGGGGCGTGAGCGCGGAGTCCATTTTTATCGCCCTGAATTGACCCAGGGGGCGGGCCCACCTGGCCGTGCGGAGGAACTGATTGGTCCCGAAGCGCAGAAAGTAGCGTCCCAGACGGGGTTCCGTCCTGCTGGGGCTTGGGCGCGCGCACGAGCGGGGCGTGAGCACGGAGTCCATTTTTATTGCCCTGAATTGACCCAGGGGGCGGGCCCACCTGGCCGTGCAGGTGACGCCAACCCAGTTCGCGCGAGAGGTGTGGCGCTCCGGAAGGAGAAGTCCCGGGGAGGAAGTGACTGGTTCCCGAACAGGGAAAGCAGCGTCTCAACCCGGAAGTCATCCCGCTGGGATTTGGGCGCGCGCACAGGCGGGGCGTGACCGCGGGATCTAATTATAATCGCCTGAATAGACCCTGGGGGCGGGCCCACCCGTTCGTGCGGGAAACGCCCACCCAGTGCCCACGAGCGGTGCCGCGCACCGGAGGAAGTCCCCAGGAGGAAGGGACTGGTTTCCGAGCAAGGAAAGCAGTGTCCTAGCCAGGGACCCGTCCAGCCCAGATTTTGGCAAACGGGGGCGGAGCGTGAACGTGGTGTTCAGCTCTATATTCTGTGGTGCTACACTCCTAGCTCTCAGATCCCTCCCCCACCCTCCCCAGGCGACCCCATTAACATCCGAATACCCGGAGCCAGAGAGAGAATTCAGATAGGGATCTGACTGCATTTTTTTTAGCTGACTACTTGGAAAATCTAGTTTCCCAGTGATGGCTCGGAGACAGCAGTCCATATCAAACCACATAAAGAAACAGACCATGACAGCTTCTCCAACCCCCCAAACAAAAGAATCAAAATCTTTCCCAAATGAAGATACAATCCTGGAATTATCAGATACAGAATATAAAAAACTAATTTACAAAATGCTTAAAGATATCACGAATGAAATTAGGATAAATGCAGAAAAAGCCAAGGAACACACTGATAAAACTGTTGAAGAACTCAAAAAGATTATTCAAGAACATAGTGGAAAAATTAACAAGTTGCAAGAATCCATAGAGAGATAGCATGTAGAAATCCAAAAGATTAACAATAAAATTACAGAATTTGACAACGCAATAGAAAGTCAGAGGAGCAGACTCGAGCAATTAGAATGTAGACTGGGACTTCTGGAGGACCAGGGAAACAACACCAACATAGCTGGAAAAAAATCAGATAAAAGAATTAAAAAAAATGAAGAAACCCTAAGAATCATGTGGGACTCTATCAAGAAGGATAACTTGCGAGTGATTGGAGTCCCAGAACAGGGAGGGGGGACAGAAAACACAGAGAAAATAGTTGAAGAACTCCTGACACAAAACTTCCCTGACATCATGAAAGAAGAAAGGATATCTATCCAAGATGCTCATCGAACCCCATTTAAGATTGATCCAAAAAGAAAAACACCAAGACATATCATCATCAAACTTGCCAAAACCAAAGACAAACAGAAAATTTTAAAAGCAGCCAGGGAGAAAAGAAAGGTTTCCTTCAAGGGAGAATCAATAAGAATAAGTTCAGACTACTCAGCAGAAACTATGCAGGCAAGAAGGGAATGGGACGACATATACAGAGCACTAAACGAGAAAAACTGCCAACCAAGGATCATATATCCAGCAAAACTCTCTCTGAAATATGAAGGAGAAATTAAGATATTTACAGATAAACACAAGTTTAGAGAATTTGCAAAAACTAAACCAAGACTGCAAGAAATGCTAAAGGAGATTGTTTGGCCTGATGACCAATAATATCAGGTACCAGCACAATACAAGGTCACAAAACAGAACGTCCTGATATCAACGCAACTCAAACAGAGAAAGCACAAAAACAAACAAATTAAGACTAATTCTAAAAAATAAATAAATAAACAAAATAATACACACAACAGGAAATCATGGAAATCAATAGCTAAACGATCAAAATAATCAAAAAGAGGGACTAAATATAGGAGGCATTGAACTGCCAGATGGAGAGTGATACAAGGCGAAATAGAAGGATACAAGTTAGGGTTTTACTTAGAAAAATAGGGGTAAATAAAAAGGTAACCACAAAAAGGAATATCAATTCCATAACTCAAGAAAAAAGCCAAGAAAAACGTAACGACTCAATAAACACAAAGTTAAACATTATGAAAATGAGGATCTCACAAGCTACTAAGAAAAACGTCTCAGCACAAAAAAGCATGTGGAAAAATGAAATGGCCAACAACACACATAAAAAGGCATCAAAATGACAGCACTAAAAACTTACTTATCTATAATTACGCTGAATGTAAATGGACTAAATGCACCAATAAAGAGACAGAGAGTCACGGACTGGATAAAAAAACACGATCCATCTATATGCTGCCTACAAGAGACACACCTTAGACTTAGAGACACAAACAAACTAAAACTCAAAGGATGGAAAAAAGTATATCAAGCAAACAATAAGCAAAAAAGAAGAGGAGTAGCAATATTAATTTCTGACAAAATAGACTTTAGACTTAAATCCGCCACAAAGGATAAAGAAGGACACTATATAATGATAAAAGGGACAATTGATCAGGAAGACATAACCATATTAAATATTTACGCACCTAATGACAGGGCTGCAAGATACATAAATCAAATTTTAACAGAATTGAAAAGTGAGATAGACACCTCCACATATATAGTAGGAGACTTCAACACACCACTTTCGGAGAAGGACAGGACATCCAGTAAGAAGCTCAACAGAGACACGGAAGACCTACTTACAACAATCAACCAACTTGACCTCATTGACTTATACAGAACTCTCCACCCAACTGCTGCAAAATATACTTTTTTTTCTAGCGCACATGGAACATTCTCTAGAATAGACCACATATTAGGGCATAAAACAAATCTTTGCAGAATCCAAAACATCGAAATATTACAAAGCATCTTCTCAGACCACAAGGCAATGAAGCTAGAAATCAATAACAGAAAAACTAGGGAAAAGAAATCAAATACTTGGAAAATGAACAATACCCTCCTGAAAAAAGACTGGGTTATAGAAGACATCAAGGAGGGAATAAGGAAATTCTTAGAAAGCAACGAGAATGAAAATACTTCCTATCAAAACCTCTGGGACACAGCAAAAGCAGTGCTCAGAGGCCAATTTATATCGATAAATGCACACATACAAAAAGAAGAAAGAGACAAAATCAGAGAACTGTCCCGACAACTTGAGCAAATAGAAAGTGAGCAACAAAAGAATCCATCAGGCATCCGAAGAAAACAAATAATAAAAATTAGAGCTGAACTAAATGAATTAGAGAACAGAAAAACAATTGAAAGAATTAACAAAGCCAAAAGCTGGTTCTTTGAAAAAATTAACAAAATTGATAAACCATTGGCTAGACTGACTAAAGAAAAACAGGAAAGGAAACAAATAACCCGAATAAGAAACGAGAAGGACCACATCACAACAGAACCAAATGAAATCAAAAGAATCATATCAGATTACTACATAAAATTGTACTCTAACAAATTTGAAAACCTAGAAGAAATGGATAAATTCTTGGAACAACACTACTTACCTAAACTAACACATACAGAAGTAGAACAACTAAATAGACCCATAACAAAAAAAGAGATTGAAATGGTAATCAAAAAACTCCCAACAAAAAAAAGTCCTGGCCCAGATGGCTTCACTGCAGAGTTCTACCAAACCTTCAGAGAAGACTTAACACCATTACTATTGAAGGTATTTCAAAGTATAGAAAAAGACGGAATACTACCCAACTCATTCTATGAAGCCACCATCTCCCTGATACCAAAACCAGGTAAAGACATTACAAAAAAAGAAAATTTTAGACCTATATCCCTCATGAACATAGATGCAAAAATCCTTAATAAAATTCTAGCCAATAGAATCCAACAACACATCAAAAAAATAATTCACCCTGATCAAGTGGGATTTATACCAGGTATGCAAGGCTGGTTTAATATCAGAAAAACCATTAATGTAATCCATCACATAAATAAAACAAAAGACAAAAACCACATGATCTTATCAATTGATGCAGAAAAGGCATTTGACAAAGTCCAACACCCATTTATGATAAAAACTCTCACCAAAATAGGAATTGAAGGAAAATTCCTCAACATAATAAAGGGCATATATGCAAAGCCAACGGCCAATATCACTCTAAATGGAGAGAACCTGAAAGCATTTCCCTTGAGAACGGGAACCAGACAAGGATGCCCTTTATCACCGCTCTTATTCAACATCGTACTTGAAGTCCTAGCCAGGGCAATTAGGCTAGACAAAGAAATAAAGGGTATTCAGATTGGTAAGGAGGAAGTAAAGCTATCACTATTTGCAGATGACATGATCGTATACATGGAAAACCCTAAGAAATCCTCCAGAAAACTACTGAAACTAATAGAAGAGTTTGGAAGAGTCTCAGGATATAAAATAAACATACAAAAATCACTTGGATTCCTCTACATCAACAAAAAGAACACCGAAGAGGAAATAACCAAATCAATACCATTCACAGTAGCCCCCAAGAAGATAAAATACTTAGGAATAAATCTTACCAAGGAAGTAAAAGACCTATACAAAGAAAACTATAAAACTCTGCTACAAGAAATTCAAAAGGACACGCTTAAATGGAAAAACATACCCTGCTCATGGATAGGAAGACTCAACATAGTAAAAATGTCTGTTCTACCAAAAGCCATTTATACATACAACGCACTTCCAATCCAAATACCAATGTCATACTTTAAGGGAATAGAGAAACAAATCACTAACTTCATATGGAAAGGAAAGAACCCCCGGATAAGCAAAACATTACTGAAAAAGAAGAAGAAAGTGGGAGGCCTCACCCTACCTGATTTCAGAACCTATTATATAGCTACAGTAGTCAAAACAGCCTGGTACTGGTACAACAACAGGCACATAGACCAATGGAACAGAATTGAGAATCCAGATATAAATCCATCCACGTATGAGCAGCTGATATTTGACAAAGGACCAGTGTCAGTCAATTGGGGAAATAATAGTCTTTTTAACAAATGGTGCTGGCATACCTGGATATCCATTTGCAAAAGAATGAAACAGGACCCATACCTCACACCATGCACAAAAACTAACTCCAAGTGGATCAAAGACCTAAACATAAAGACTAAAACGATAAAAATCTTGGAAGAAAAAATAGGATCTACCCTAGGAGCCCTAATACAGGGCATAAACAGAATACAAAACATTACCAAAAATGATGAAGAGAAACCCGATAACTGGGAGCTTCTAAAAATCAAACACCTATGCTCATCTAAAGACTTCACCAAAAGAGTAAAAAGACCACCTACAGACTGGGAAAGAATATTCAGCTATGACATCTCAGACCAGCGCCTGATCTCTAAAATCTACATGATTCTGTCAAAACTCAACCACAAAAAGACAAACAACCCAATCAAGAAGTGGGCAAAGGATATGAACACACATTTCACTAAAGAAGATATTCAGGCAGCCAACAGATACATGAGAAAATGCTCTCGATCATTAGTCATTAGAGAAATGCAAATTAAAACTACGATGAGATTCCATCTGACACCAACTAGACTGGCATTAATTCAAAAATCACAAAATAATAAATGTTGGAGAGGCTGCGGAGAGACTGGAACTCTCATACACTGCTGGTGGGATTGTAAAATGGTACAACCACTGTGGAAATCCATCTGGCGTTATCTTAAACAGTTAGAAATAGAACTACCATACAAACCAGAAATCCCACTCCTCGGAATATACCCTAAAAATACAAGACCCTTCACACAAACAGATATATGCACACCCATGTTTATTGCAGCTCTGTTTACAATAGCAAAAAGCTGGAAGCAACCAAGATGTCCATCAACGGACGAATGGGTAAATAAATTGTGGTATATTCACACAATGGAATACTACACATCGATAAAGAACAGTGACGAATCTCTGAAACATTTCATAACATGGAGGAATCTGGAAGGCATTATGCTGAGCGAAATGAGTCAGTTGCAAAAGGACAAATATTGTATAAGACCACTATTATAAGATCTTGAGGAATAGAAAAAACGGAAAAGAACACATACTTTTGTGGTTACAAAGGGGGGAGGGAGGGAGGGAGGGAGGGAGAGGGCTTTTTATTGATCAATCTGTAGATGGGAACTGCTTTGGGTGAAGGGAAAGACAACACTCAAAACAAGGAAGGTCAGCCTAATTGGACAGGATTAAAAGTAAAGAGGTTTCCGAGATAAAATGAAAGCTTCAAAGGATAGCGAAGCAGGGGCTGGGGTCTGGGGAACTTGGTTTGAGAGGACTTCTAAATCAATGGGCAAAACAATTCTATTATGAAAACACTCTGCATCCCACTTTGAATTGTGGCACCTGGGGTCCTAAATGCCAACAAGCAGCCATCTAAAATACATTAATTGGTCTCAACCCACCGGGAGCAAAGGCAAAGGAAGAACACCAAGGTCACACGACAACTAAGAACCCAAGAGACAGAAAGGGCCACTTGAACCAGAGACCTACAATATCCTGAGACCAGAAGAACAAGTTGGTGCCCGGCCACAATCGATGTCTGCCCTGTCAGGGAGCACAAGAGACAACTCCTGAGGGAGCAGGAGACCAATGGGATACAGACCCCAAATTCTCATTAAAAGACCACACCTAATGGTATGATTGCGACTAGAGGAATCCCAGAGACAATGCTCCCCAGAACTTCTGATGGCACAGGACAGGAACCAACCCCGAAGACAAATCATCAGGCATGAAAAGGACTGGTCAGTGGGGGGGAGAGAGATACTGATGAAGAGCGAGCTAATTAAATCAGGTGGACACGGGAGAGTGTGTTGGCAACTCTTGACTGGAGGGGGGATGGGAAGATAGAGAGAGATGGAAGAAGGTAAAATTGGCACGAAACGAGAGACTGTAAGGGCTGACTCAATAGGGGGAGAGCAAGTGGGAGAAGGGAGTAAGATGTATGTAAACCTACATGTGACAGACTGATTGGAATGGTAAATGTTCACTTGAAGCTTAATAAAAATTAAAAAAAAAAAAAATATAACATAATACTAAAACTTTAATATATGTCTTGCTGATCAAGAAGCCGTTCTTTACTCTTGAGGGAAAAAAGGAAGGGGATGAAACTGTGGCACAAATCCACCTGTAAAAAAACTTAATACAGGGGACGGGTAGACTCCATTGCTGACGCCATTGCTGACAGGGACTTGGAGCACTCATGAGAGTGTCAGCTGGTAATTTTATTTTTACCTGTCTTAGCAAGTAACATTGAATTGATTGTGTAGCATCAAGACTAAACTATATCAATTCAAATCTTGGATTAAAAATGCTCTTGAGGGAAACTTTTTTCTACATTTTACCACCACCATTTCCTGGAGAATTGTATGAAGAGTGGTTTATAATTCTTTTGATCTCCTCTGCATTAAAGGAGGGGTATGAAATGACTTTATTTCAAGTTTTTGGAACAACTCAACCCTACTGATTTGTAATGGGGTGTTTCATCACTGGGAATTCAATTAAAAGATAAATAACTAACATACAATTAAGAACTTTAGTTCTACAGTCTCTAGAGGGATGAATTTATTTTAATTGCTGGGTTATAGCATATGCCTTGCAGTATAGAAGTTGACCTCAGAATAACTTGCAATATGGAAATGTTGATTTGAAGTCCCTGAAAGTAGAGGCTCAGATTTAGATGGTAACTTTGTTTAAAGCAAAATGTCATCTATTTAAAAAGCACCAATATGGGACCTGGGAACCATGGATAAAGTAGGACTTGGATCATTTGCTTTGTTTAGATTTGCTTAGTGATATAACCAACTTCATCGTTCAAAATCTACATCTAATGTCAAATAATTTGGCAGTCACAATCCTATTATTTTAAGTGCTGCACTATGAGGTGAGGGGAGGATGGACAACCCTGCCAGGCAGGCACAGGGTGTCCACAGAGCATCCTCTAGGAAGTGATGTCTACCGGAGCTCTGAAGGACGAGTGGGACAGAGCCAGGTAAAGCGTGTGTTCGCCCCTTATTTTACACATACAGTTATAACCAGAAGGCTCTCCAGTGAACTGTCTTTTTTAAATTACAGTAGACATTTTCATTTCCAGCTACCCTTATGTCCATATCAAGGTGCTTCATCACTAATCAAAGTCCCTAGGTGGTAGAGGTTGGAGTCCACCCAGAGACACCTTGGAAGAAAGGCCTGGTGATCTGCTGAAAAATCAGCTGTGGAAAACTCTATGGAGCATGGTTCTAATCTGACACACGTGGGGTCACCATGAGTTGACAGCAACTGATTTTATCTCTAAGCACTACAAAAACCTTGCAAAATGGGTTTTATTCTCATTTCACATCTGAGGAAACTTAGGCTAATAAAGATTAGGTGATTTGTTCAATGCCCAATTTCCTAGGCTGGATACCAAGCACAGCTTAATTTTATTGGCTTCAAAGCCCAGTAATTTTCAGCCCTACATCATGCAGCACCCTTCCCAATTTGTCTCTTCAGAGAGGTAGTCATTGAATGATTTTATTATCATTAATTCAACATGTTCTAAGTAGCTGAGGATATTACACTACCTGAGTTAACTAAAGCTCCTTCCTGCAGTGCAATATCTCAGGAAACAGCACTGATATCATATCGATGTGCTTCCAGATTCTGACTCATTGCAGCTTTGAATGGTGACCCCTTCTAAAAGGAAAATGCAGAGACACCAGTGTACACAGTAGGATTGCATAGGGTCAATATTAGCTTCAGATAAAACATGGACCATTTGAGTTAGTTTAAGAAGCTGTTGGTAATTAAGCTGTTAAATGGGATTGACATTATAGAATCCCTCTTCTCGGAGTTAGAATAATAACACCTTGATTCAGAATGTTTTAGATAATCTCCTGGCTGGAGTATATGTATATAATTCCGTCTAGTACCCGGGCTTTATATTTTTGCCGATTCTTTTCACATGAGCAAGTGTATAGATCCAGTTTATACCATAACCTCCCACCCATATTTACCCTAACTCCCCTACACGTTTCAATAATTAAATGTTAAGTGACAGACTCTATTCTAGCAACAGGATATAAACAAGGCAGACAGCATCTTACTCTTGGGAGCGTTTCATATTAATTATATAGACATGAAAATGAATAAACTAGTAAACAAATATTTTCACAAAGTGGTAAATGCTACAAGGAAATAAAACAGGACATAAGATGGAGAGTTATGGTGGAGGAGAATTGCAAACTGAGATATGAATGCCTGGAAAGAACCACTCGCACTGCCACCCGAATGAGGGGAAGACACATATGGAAATATTTGGGGGAACGCCATTCAGGGCAGATGGATTAGCATGCGCAAAGCCCCTGAGGTAAACAACCTCGATGTGTTCAAGAAAGGGAAAAAACTAAGCAGACCAAACCTATATGTGGTTATAATAACAAACTTTAGTTGTATTTAATGAAAAAAAAAAAACAAAACTATTTCTACCCAGTTCAGTGAAAACCCAATTTTCCTTCATAAGCGATAGAAATCAGGTATTCCCCGTTCATTTGGAGCAGAAGGGCTGGCCAAGTGGCCTGACTGGTAGGCCATGGCTTCATTAGTGAGGAAACGGATTCCTTGGTTCTCTCCGAGGCTCATGTGCCTCTGGCTTTTCTGCTTTTCTTCTTTGCTCATGTCTTGAGTAATCTCCCGTAAGTGTTTCAGATTAAAGCTCGACCAAGTACCCTAAGGCTGTCAAGCTACCGTAGCTGATATTCGGCTGCCCTTGGTGCACAGAGAAATACAATCCCTTTAAGACTTCCTTCAAGGCACAGCTCCTGGAAAAGGCCTGAAGACTTTAATTTTGAAACACTTTAATCAAAGACCTAGGAACGGCGTTTTACCTCATAGTCCTTCCACAATTAATCATTTTCCAAATAACGCAGACCCTGAAATAACAGAGGAAACAGGAGAAGATAATGCGGAGCACAGGCTAATGCATATTTGATTTGTTTACGGCTTCAAAAAGGACTTATCTGATCACAGAGTCTTCTACTTCCGTCAATGAAATTTGAGGCCTCTTGATATTTGAAATTTTGAATCTGCTTTAAAGTATGTCACAGCCCTTAGCCATTAAAGAAATTGAAAAATTCAACAAGGATCACAGTGGACCATTTTCTTCTACTTGAGAGTTATTACATAGCTATGTCTAGTGGGAGCAGGCAATTTTAAGTCATGTAGCAAGCTTGCAGGTGTATAATAGAGTATTATCACAAAAATTTCAAAATAGGTAGAACTTCAAATGTCAAAAACCTCTTTGTAAAAAGTAATTAAACTTAATTTGCATGGTAATTTGCATAAGATGTAAAACCATACATTGTCATTTTCACATAATGGAAACAAGACTGCCACTGCCACCACCACCAAGTGTAATACATATTTAAGTTTCTTTTTTTCCCCCGAATTGTGTTTTCAAAATCAGTCAGTCTGATTTGGCTTTGATGCAAACAGGGTACACACCATAAAGGTCGTCTTGGTCTCTGTCTCCACCAAGGGGTGCGGTTGAGATGATGGTACACCTTCAGCTCCTACTCTGTTTGAACGCAGAAATCTGGCTCCTCTTTCAAATGAGGTCAGGCCAGGTAGTTGGAGACACCTATATGATTATCAGGTCTTTTCATCCAGAAGATATTCTAGACTATTCTTTTGCAGCTCCTTCAACTATTTGTCTTACGACTTCTTTCTGTGTTGATAGAATTAAGTACAGAGTATTACTTCCCTACATGGCTTTCTTCACATACTTAACAATATAGGCTACATTTTCCTGGTGTCCCTGAACCAAGTTACATGTCAGAATATTCCAGGTTGCCAACTTTTGCTCTAAGAAAGGGTTTTTTTCTTATGGCAAAGGCATTTCCTTATCATAAGTCTTTAGATACTATAGCACTTAGGAAAACAACCATTAAGCTATCTTCTACCTTGAAGACGGTGTACAAATTAAATAAAACAATATATCCCGAGCGCTTAGCACATGAGTTTTTAAATGTTATACCCAACTCTCTTACTGTTTAAAGGTGGCTTAAGCCTAGAATTGAGGACACAGAGCAATTTCAATAGCATGTGGAATCTAGGAAACTATTTGTTTATGTGCAATCATTCATCAAATGCTTACAATGAATTAGAATGAATCAAAGATGAATCATCTCAACAAATATCTTACTTTAGGAAATAAAAAGGTGTGTGTGCTAAGTAGCAATATACGCTAGAGAGTAAGAGCTTGTAATAGGTATATAGATCAAGTGTAGTGAACATTAAGAGCAGAGATTATTTTAGCCCAGAAATGACAAGGGATGATACTGTTTTCTCAGTTGAGTCTTTCCAAGGCTGACTTTCAGAGTTAGGAATTACCATAGGGTATGAAGAACACTGACTACCTGAAAATTGTTCCACAGATTCCAAGGGTGACACTCCTGTGTGATGATCATAAACTAAACTGCTCACCAGGACTCCAGACTTTTTCCCCTGTAGTCACCTTGCTGAGGCAGCAGCGGTCTTGTGTACTTTCTCAGAAGAAAGAATAGCACTCGGAGACAAACTAGGTATTTCAAAAGTAAGACAAGCCTTAGATCCAGTCCTTACCAACTCTTGTTCAGTCTGTAGCATGGGCAAATATACACTGCTGTCATGGATTGAATTGTGTCCCCAAAAATGTGTGTCAGTTTGACGAGGCCATGATTCCCAGTATTGTGTGGTTGTCCACCATTTTATGATCTGATGAGATTATCCTAGTATTGTAGATCCTAACCTGTATGCTGTTAATGAGACAGGGTTAGAGGCAGTTATGTTAACGAGGCAGGACTCAATGTCAGGATTAGGTTGTATCTTGAATAAATCTCTTTTGAGATATAGAAGAGAGAAGTGAGCAGAGAGACAGGGGAACCTCATAACACCAAGAAAGAAGTGCTGGGAGCGAGTACATCCTTTGGACCCAGGGTCCCTGTGATGAAACACAACTAGACCAGGGGAAGATTGATGACAAGACCTTTCCCCAGAACCGATAGAGAGAAATCCTTCCTCTGAAGCTGATGCCCTGAATTCGACCTTCTAGCCTCTTAAACTGCGAGACTAAATTTCTGTTTCTTGTGTTATTTCTATTATAGTAGCACTAGACCACTAAGACAAATGCCGTATGTGTCTCTATTGGAAATGTTTAGAAAAGTGTTCAATAAGGTGATAGTGGTAATTATCTTTGGTCATGAGATTGTAAATGTTGTAATAATTCTAAATGCTACCTTAGCCTTCCCATTTTTTTCTATAATGAGCATCTACTGTATGAAAGAAAGAAGACTTGAAGTTAGAATTCCCGAGTCCCTACAGTCACTATTTTACTATGTAATCAAAATTAATCATTGTGATATACCTCAAGATTTGACAAGCAAACTTGAATTCTATAACATATTGCGTTTTCCAATGTGCCCATGTACTGTGACACAGCTGTGGTAAGGTGGAATACCCATAATGCTTTGGGAACAGAAGACCCTGTTTCATTCCTGGGAGATGATGGGCAACTCACTTCACAGCACTACACCAGTGTTTTCATGTCTGCAAAACCAGCCTGTGGGACTGTTGTGATGACCCAGTAAGATTACGCCTCAAAATGTATTTTGAAAACTCTACCCCAGTCCAAAATTACAAGACAGCATTTAAAGGATTGCTGTTACCCTTCCTATATTTAAATATGATATCAAGAACTCTGACACTGTGGGCAGAAATTCATACTAGATTAACTCTTAAAGTCCTCTATCCCTAACATTCTGTTATGACCTAAGATATGTCTCCATGAGTGTGTACTAATGTATGCAGCTTGAACCAGATGCTTCATGGGTATAATTTAACTGCTCTGTGTTTCAGATATCAGTTTTTAAAAATTATGCCGTGGGTTCAGTTTTTCTGAGAGTAGTTTCTTCGGCTTGTAGGAAGTAAAAAATTATCAGCATGTATAATTGCATGTGTATGTTTCTGTGTGATGTGGACTTTTGTATACATGCATTTTGATGACGTATGTATACTTCCAAGATAACTTCCAGTGCCAAAGCTTGAAGGACATTAGACTTTATTTATTATTTATTTACATTCATTGCATTTTCAACACCTGTAAAAAAAAAAAAAAAGACAGTTTTAATGAAAAGGTTAAAATTATAACCGAAACTCTGCAGAATACTTCATTGCCCTCAGGAAATATGATTTACAAATGTTTTTATAATAGATTCACGTTCAGGAACATGTAAACTGAGTTAATGTTAAAGTATCATCAGGCTTATAGTTTTTAAAGTTACTCCGTTAAAAAACATATTTACATATTCTTTCCAGCTCATATACTTTCCAGCTATAATAATCTGCTTGTTCAAAGTTGTATTTAGGGAGAACGTTTAAATAAAGCTTAGATTTAAACCAATTAAAAGGAAAACATATGTAGAATATCTGAGAGTATTCTGTAGCAGGCAAACAGCCCTTAGAGCTTAGGAACCCAGGGAAGACCATGTAAGGGAGATGTTTGAGTTAAAAATTCCAGCGTTGGTATTTGCTGGTTGTGGAGCTATGGGCAATTCTCACAGCCTATCTTTATCTGACTTTTTTTTTTTATCTGATAGCACATTGTAAACTCTTAAGATCTATACAGATGTCATATACTATAGTGTATATGTGTTCATGTATGACTTCATTGTATGCAGTTAGAAGTACTGTATTTCACTGAAGCAATATTTATTTCTGATATACTTTAACATGATTCTTGAATTAAATGCTGGCATCAGTGAAAATAATAAATTTATGTTATTTCCATTCATCTCCATATGGACAGTAAGGTTAGTTTACTTATAAACTGTATCAGTCATTTTTGTGACTACATTAGGAAACGAGGCCTTTATATTCGTCATAATGGTACTAAGACCCACAACCATACAGTAATTGTTATTTAAGAGGATTCCCTCAACAGTAGTGTAAGTTTGGAATTGATACTGCATAACCTGAGGGACTTCAGGCAATACCATTGTGGTGATATTATTTAGAAAAAAATTGTTTTCATGTGGCTTATAGTAGTTTTTATTTTTTTAATTTTTATTGAGCTTCAAGTGAACGTTTACAAATCAAGTCAGTCTGTCACATATAAGTTTATATACACCTTTCTCCATACTCCCACTTGCTCTCCCCCAATGAGTCAGCCCTTCCAGTCTCTCCTTTCGTGACAATTTTGCCAGCTTCCAACCCTCTCTACCCTCCCATCCCCCCTCCAGACAGGAGATGCCAACACAGTCTCAAGTGTCCACCCGATACAAATAGCTCACTCTTCATCAGCATCTCTCTCCTACCCACTGTCCAGTCCCTTCCATGTCTGATGAGTTGTCTTCAGGAATGGTTCCTGTCCTGGGCCAACAGAAGGTTTGGGGACCATGGCTGCCGGGATTCCTCTAGTCTCAGTCAGACCATTAAGTCTGGTCTTTTTGTGAGAATTTGGGGTCTGCATCCCACTGTTCTCCTGCTCCCTCAGGGGTTCTCTGTTGTGCTCCCTGTCAGGGCAGTCATCGGTTGTGACTGGGCACCAGCTAGTTCTTCTGGTCTCAGGATGATTTAAGTCTCTGGTTCATGTGGCCCTTTCTGTCTCTTGGGCTCATAGTTATCGTGTGACCTTGGTGTTCTTCATTCTCCTTTGATCCAGGTGGGTTGAGACCAACTGATGCATCTTAGATGGCCGCTTGTTAGCATTTAAGACCCCAGACGCCACATTTCAAAGTGGGATGCAGAATGTTTTCACAATAGAATTATTTTGCCAATTGACTTAGAAGTCCCCTTAAACTATGGTTCCCAAACCCCCGCCCTTGCTCCGCTGACCTTTGAAGCATTCATTTTATCCCGGAAACTTCTTTGCTTTTGGTCCAGTCCACTTGAGCTGACCTTCCATGTATTGAGTATTGTCCTTTCCTTCACGTAAAGTAGTTCTTATCTACTAACTAATCAGTAAAAAACCCTCTCCGCCCCCCCCTTCGTAACCACAGAAGTATGTGTTCTTCTCAGTTTATACTATTTCTCAAGATCTTATAATAGTGGTCTTATACAATATTTGTCCTTTTGCCTCTGACTAATTTCACTCAGCGTAATGCCTTCCAGGTTCCTCCATGTTATGAAATGTTTCACAGATTCGTTACTGTTCTTTATTGATGTGTAGTATTCCATTGTGTGAATATACCACAATTTATTTAACCATTCATCCATTGATGGACACCTTGGTTACTTCCAGCTTTTTGCTATTGTAAACAGAGCTGCAATAAACATGGGTGTGCATGTATCTGTTTGTGTGAAGGCTCTTATTTCTCTAGGGTATATTCCAAGGAGTGGGATTTCTGGGTTGTATGGTAGTTCTATTTCTAACTGTTTAAGATAACGCCAGATAGATTTCCAAAGTGGTTGTACCATTTTACATTCCCACCAGCAGTGTATAAGAGTTCCAATCTCTCCACAGCCTCTCCAACATTTATTATTTTGTGTTTTTTGGATTAATGCCAGCCTTGTTGGAGTGAGATGGAATCTCATCATAGTTTTAATTTGCATTTCTCTAATGGCTAATGATCGAGAGCATTTTCTCATGTATCTGTTAGCTGCCTGAATATCTTCTTTAGTGAATTGTGTGTTCATATCCTTTGCCCATTTCTTGATTGGGTTGTTTGTCTTTTTGTGGTTGAGTTTTAACAGAATCATGTAGATTTTAGAGATCAGGCGCTGGTCGGAGATGTCATAGCTGAAAATTTTTCCCAATCTGTAGGTGGTCTTTTTACTCTTTTGGTGAAGTCTTTAGATGAGCATAGGTGTTTGATTTTTAGGAGCTCCCAGTTATCTGGTTTCTCTTCATCATTTTTGGTAATGTTTTGTATTCTGTTTATGCCTTGTATTAGGGCTCCTAATGTTGTCCCTATTTTTTCTTCCATGATCTTTATCATTTTAGTCTTTATGTTTAGGTCTTTGATCCACTTGGAGTTAGTTTTTGTGCATGGTGTGAGGTATGGGTCCTGTTTCATTTTTTTGCAAATGGATATCCAGTTATGCCAGCACCATTTGTTAAAAAGACTGTCTTTTCCCCAAGTAACTGGCACTGGGCCTTTGTCAAATATCAGCTGTTCATATGTGGATGGATTTATATCTGGGTTCTCAATTCTGTTCCATTGGTCTATGTGCCTGTTGTTGTACCAGTACCAGGCTGTTTTGACTACTGTGGCTGTATAATAGGTTCTGAAATCAGGTAGGGTGAGGCCTCCCACTTTCTTCTTCTTTTTCAGTAGTGCTTTGCTTATCCGAGGCTTCTTTCCCTTCCATATGAAGTTGGTGATTTGTTTCTCCATCACATAAAAAAATGACATTGGAATTTGGATCGGAAGTGCATTGTATGTGTAGATGGCTTTTTGTAGAATAGACATTTTGACTGTGTTAAGTCTTCCTATCCATGAGCAAGTTATGTTTTTCCACTTAAGTAGGTCCTTTTTAGTTTCTTGTAGTAGTACTTTGCAGTTTTCTTTCTATAGGTCTTTTACATCTTTGGTAAGATTTATTCCTAAGTATTTTATCTTCTTGTGGGCTACTGTGAATGGTATTGATTTGGTTATTTCCTCTTTGATGTTCTTTTTGTTGACGTAGAGGTTTTGTTTGTTTTGATTTAAGAAAAAGTTGAAATACTTTCATGAGTCAAGGAGATATTGACTGGATGGCTGGCAAATTGACCTGTCCCTAGGGAAACCCCACATTGCTTGGGGTAAAGCAGGGTAGGCTCTTTCTTGCACTAAGAAAGGCCTGAGAAGTCAGGTACTTTTTTCTTTAACACACAGTTGCCCTGTCCCACAGGAGAAAGTGGTCAGGGCTGATTTAGAGATGCTAAATGGTAATTCATTTATCTCCTTACAATTAAAAAAAAAAAAAATCCATCTCCAAGTAGGAAAGGAATCTCCAACTGCCTATAACATCTATAATTTTTATTTTCTGTTGTGTTGCCTTTTTCTTGTTCATTTTTGAGAATTATTTGTTATAGTATAAATATGTCATTTGTTGAATATATGTATTGCAGATATATTCTATTCTTTGGATTGGTTTTTGCTCTTTCCTTTTATGACTTTTACTTTTTTTGTGCTATATAAGAAATATTTGCTTACCATGAGGTTATGAAAACATTTTTGTTATTTTCTTCTGGAAACTTTTTTTTAATGCTTTGCATTTAGGTTTATAGTTTATCTGGAATTGTAGGATAGCAATCAAGTGTTTTTTTTTTTTCCCCCAATTGAATACCCAATTGCCACATCATCATTTCTTGAAGAGACCATTCATTCTTTCTTTACCACTCTGCACTATACCTTTTATGATAAACCAAGTGTATAATTGTGTGGGCTTGGTTTTGAAGTGTCCTTTCTGTTCCATTGACTGTCTAGTATTGAACCAACTCAACACTATCTCATTTACTGTAGCTTCACATGACATGGTAAGACTTCCAGTTTTATTCTTCTCATTTAAGATAGTTTTGGATATTCTTGGTTGAAACCAACAAAATCAAAATTTAACTTTGGTGTAGATATTTTAACAACTTCCTGCTTGAAAGCAATGTGTAGTCAAGATTGAGAATTACTAGTCTCAGAACTTTTGAGCCATTTCCAGTTTCTAACAGGCGTGTGGAAAAGTCTATATACTGAACAAATGTGACTCACTCTGCAAAATGTACTGTACTAATTGGTACCCTAAATACAGCCTAAATGTTATTCCTCAGAAAAAAAATCTTAATATCTGATAATCTGGTTCACCATGATGGGCCTATAATAGTAACTACTTTCTAGCTGACATTTTCTGTTGAATTTATTTTTCTTGTCTCCAATTTATAATTTTAAGCCTTCACTTTTTTTTTCTTGATTTACTGTGAAGTAAGAATTGCTAGATAAACCAGAAAAGCTATTTTCTTTAAAGACCTTTCAAAACCCCACAGCTTTAATACCTACTTGTTACAGTGTTATTGTTAGATTTAAATTTAGTGTAAAATAGATTTCTTATTAGTTCTTTGGTTTTAAACTCATAAATCCCTTTCATTAAATCTTTTTTATTAAGATTTAGCAAACTCCCACAAGCATTTGGTAATATTACTTTGAAAAATTGGAGCTCACTGAGACCTACTATTGTGAAATATGTTTTTAAAAGTATAAAATGTAGCTGGAAATAATTTTCTGTTTGCAGCTCAACAACTACAAAAAAGCTGGGATAATTCTTGTATTCGAGCACTTAAACTACAGGCAATTATCTGAATATGCCCCGTTCCTACAGAACTTTCTTAATATTTTTAGTGTCAAAACATTTAAACATATTGGTAGGAAATGGCCAGATTAAGGAGGAATAAAAACACTGCAAACAGTTTCCAGGAGCTACTAAATAGCTAACCTCAAATTAAATGTTGGAATGATTTGGTGGGAGTTACTTTATTCCCTCACTTGATGGTAATATTTACAGTTAAAATGATTAAAGTGTGTTCATTAAGACAATTCAAACACCTATCTGTCCAGAGTTCAGCCTCCACTCTTTTTTCGTTCACTCTGGTAGATTCAAGCACGGCTATTACAGGCAGGCTGTTAGAGATAACGGGGCAAATAATACGTAAACAACCACAAGGATCTAACAGCAAGTCACGCAAAGCAGATAAACAGGGGTGACTGAACAAAGGTAGGTGGATAAAGAACTCAGGGTGGCTGAAAGGAAACATTTCAGTAAAGGTGGAAAGGAAGGGATTTTGGAGTTTGTCTAGCGCTAGGAATAGAATTGATGGGATGGTGTGTGTGGACATTACCAAACTCCCAAATCTATCCTTTCGGCAGAAGATCTTTGTAGGAATCCCAAGGCCAGCAATTTACTGAAGGGACCTGTCTCTTTAACTGTCCTTGGAATCGGGAAATTGCCAGAAGAGGGCAATGTTAAAATCCATACCACCAGATCTTAAGCTTGTATTAGCAGCAGAGAGAAAGCCTGAAACCCGCTTCTGAGTTCACTTTCCAGCCTCACCCACGTCCATAACTCTGCTCAGGGACTGAAGGTGGCTTCAGAGTGTCCCATATCGGGTTACTTCAGTCACTGCCTGGAACTGTCTCCAAAGCCTTACCCTATTCCTCTACAGGACTGAATCTGTCGCCTTCCTGGGCCTCCCTGTGGCCCTGCCCTAACTGCTGAGGAGGAGCTCATTCCTCTTTCAGGTTTGGCTACTCCTACCTCACTGCAGGACGCTGAGGATGAGCCTGTCAGCAGGAAGACCTGTGTCCCGCTTGACTCCAGTTACATTGCCCCCTCCTTCCTTTTCCAATTTTCATGTACGTCTTTGACGCTGAGAAGTATCTAAATCTCACCTGTCTAAGGGAAGTTATGATGACAGGAGTAAAAAGTGGGATCTCCTGCAAGCCCATACCTGCTCAGGGAACATTAAAACACTTCTTGTCTATTTTTAACTCTAAGCCTTTTCTTTAACTTTTCCCATCATTTCGATACACCTTCTACCTTCTCCAACATTCATTAAATCCTACCTATCTAAAAAAAAAAAAAAATTTTTTTTTTTTTTTTTTAATCTATATAGGAGGAAACCCTATATAGATGCTACGGCTGCTAACCAAAGGGTCGGTAGTTCAAATCCTCCAGGCACTCCTTGGAAACTCTATGGGGCAGTTCTACTCTATCCTATAGGGTCGCTATGAGTCGGAATTGACTCAACGGCACTGGGTTTGGTTTTGTTTGTTTTTTTTATCTATATAGGAAGACTGTGAGTGACAGTGGGAATGTTTCTCATTTTGCAGGTTGTTCAATTTGAGCATTGTTTAGCTACTCTTGTTTAAGGCTTTTTGTTTTCAACCAGACATACTTTTTTTTTTTTTTTTAATTGTGCTTTAAGTAAAAATTTACAGCTCATATTAGTTTCTCATACAAAAATTTTTACACACATTTTTACGTAACCCTAGTTGCTCTCTCTATAATGTGACAGCACACTCCTCCTTTCCACCCAGGCTTCCCATTTCCATTCAACCAGCTCCCGTCCCTTTCTGCCTTCTCATCTCACCTCTGGACAGGAGTTGCCCATTTAGGCTCATGTATCCACTTGAACTAAGAAGCACCCTCTTCACAAGTGTCATTTTATGTCTTATAGTCCAGTCTAATCTTTGTCTGAAGAGTTGACTTCGGGAATGGTTTCAGTTCTGGGTTAAAAAGAGAGTTTGAAGGGCAAGTCTTCTGGGGTTCCTCTAGTCTCAGTCAGACCATTAAGTCTGGTCTTTTTACTAGAATTTGAGTTCTGCACCCTACTTTTCTCCTGTTCTCTGTTGTGTCCCTGTCAGGTCAGTGATCGGTGGTAGCCAGGCACCATTTGGTTCTTCTGGTGAAGTCTTTACAACCAGACACACTCTTGTGGTCTTGCTTTATTCTTTGACGTAGTAGGACTTTCGCCAGTGTAGGCACAAATCAATAGATTTGCATATTGACTATGGTTTTCTCTATTCATATTGTCATATAGTATAGTCATTTAGGTATATTAATATATGCATGTATGCATGTGTTTATTTTATGTCTATAAATTTAGTTTCCCCCAACAAGGAACTTACGTGCAGTTTCCAGATATACGGAGGTCTGATACTGACAAAGCTTTATTAAAAATGAGAGAAAAAATTTTTTTTCTCAAAATTTCTAATATGAGGACCCAAATATTGTATATTTTCTTTCTTCTTCCTCTTTTCTTTTTGTCATTCTCTTCCTCTTGCTGCACTGGAAAACACTTGCAATTTATTAATACTTGTGCACTAATAATTACAAAATAAGTCTGTAAAAGTCGGTCAAATGGCTGGAAAATAAAAATTCATCTCTTTAAGACAGCGAAAATAATGTTATTTTTTGTGTTTTATTTTTTAGGTCAAAACTGTGGAGGCTTAGTACAGGGTCCAAATGGCACCATCGAAAGCCCAGGATTTCCTCATGGCTATCCAAACTACGCTAACTGCACCTGGATTATTATCACAGGAGAACGCAATAGGATACAGCTATCTTTTCATACTTTTGCTCTTGAAGAAGATTTTGATATTTTATCAGTTTACGATGGACAGCCCCAACAAGGGAATTTAAAAGTGAGGTAAAGTATCGTTTCTTCATGTTATAGATTAGATAGCACGGTTTGAGTACTCAAATTCTGAAATTTAATTGGAATTAATATATGAATTTAATTATTAGAAAATAAAATTTTATTACAAAGAAAAATTAAAAACAATAGATTTGTGCCTAATTGTGCACCTTTTTCCATACTGAAAAACATAATTTTATATTGAAAGCAATTATTAATTTCATTTATAGCTATCAAATTATTCAAGATCTGTAAAACAGTGTTGTCAAGGTGATTTACGTAAAGTTATAATACACCATTGTTTTTAGGCAACTGTGGATTTGAGAAAAAAAGAACAAAGACAAGTACATGAGTACAATTAAGACAACAAAAGGAAACTTTATATTGTAGAGAATGCTTTCAATAAAAAGAATATAGCAAGTGGGTGGTGGTGAGAACACTGAGGAATATTGTACTCTTTGAAGGATTTTTGGTTACAAAATCAAGATATGTTCAACTCTTCATTGTTTTTTTCTTTGATTTATGATTTTTACCATGAAGAAAAAAAATTCCTGAGATTATATTAATTTATATCCTTGATTTATCAACAAGAAAAAGCACCAATACATGTAGATAGATAGATAGATGATAGATAGACAGAAGATAGATAGATAGATGATAGATAGACAGATAGACAGATAGACAGATAGACAGATAGACAGATAGACAGATAGACAGATAGATAGATAGATAGATAGATAGATAGATAGGTGATAGATAGATAGATAGACAGACAGATTTCTTTTTTCCTGGCAAAAGAAAGAGGATAGATCCTCTTTAAACATATTTGAATTTCTTAAATTGACACATATATTTAAATATATTTGCATATGTCAAATAAAGCCTTTATTCTCCTGTTTTAAAATTCTGCATTAGAGTTTAAGTTTGTTCAATATATGGAATCTTGTTGAAAAATTGACAGTAGGCAGAAGGAATTGTGTTGCTTATGTCAAGAAAATGTTATTGATGCTTAGGTCAAAATTAGTACACACAAAAATCGTATATTCATGATTTTGTTGAATGAGGAAAAAAACTACAAAAATGCATTATTTAATTTGTGCATCCAGTTAATATATTAATAAATATTAATCACAGTTAATTTATTAATTATATAGTTAATATCTCGGAATATTAAGTATTTAATATATTACATTAATATATTAAATACTTTAGGCATTTTCACATATAACTTTCTAGTATTGCTTGGGTCATCTATAATATTTGTTGCATGTTTTTAGAAACATTTTGCCATTTGGCCTGTCATATCTTACATGCTGTTTTCTCTCTTTTTGCATCAGTTAGGTGAACTTTTCCCTTGTAGAACCATCCATGGTCCTATATATACATGATACCTATACATACAATCCTTGCAGATGCAAGATTTCTTATCCCCATTCTTGCTCTTCTAAATATTAGTTATTTACTAGTTTTTTTTTTTTTAATTCCCAATTATTGGCACTGCTAGGGAATAGTAGTATGTTGTGAGAAAAGTAAGAATTGTAATAGGTACTGCAAAGAAAAAAAAAAAACTGCAAAGAGCTATGGCAAAAAGGGGAATTAAGAATTCCAGTTTATTCAAATAACAACACATGTGACTATTGGTTAAAAGCGGTCCTTTTTCTTTCCTTAAAAAATTACTAGTAAATATGTGCTCTTAAAAAAAAAAAAAATCTTCTCTTTCCTTTCTGTCAACATTTCCATTTTCTATAATTCTATCACACAAAGGAAATGTGCCATGGCATGTTAATTAGATTAACTATGCATCTTTACACAGTTCACTATCCTTTTTTTCCTTATGGTGATATTATGGTCATTTTATATGTCAGTAAATATAAAGCTTAGGAAATAACATTTTTGCTATTTCACTATTGTAACATTCGCAAAATTGAGGTCAGAACAATTTGATTCATTACATTGTGCTTAAAAGTTCCAGGGACTAATATATAAATTGATGCTTGTACCCCAGAGAGCTTAACAAACATTGGTGAGTTTTATGTGTAACACCATGGTGATTTAACTCACTTAGATATTTTTAGTAGAAAAAGCCGGAGATGCTGGTAAAAAAGGGACTACTTGGGGTCATATGAATTCCTCAGTTAACTACAGTTTTTCATTTGTGGGAGAGAACAAATATGTTGTATTACTACGTGTTTCTTGCAGTCTTTATGATAGGATGTGAAGTCCTTAAGGTCAGGATGATACTTTCATTTCTCTATTAAATTTTATACTTCTTCTTTCCACCTCCCCACCCAGAAAGCCTTCCTAAGTGGACGTTCTATGGGTATACAGTAGCTATTTGGGGGACAAAACTGACTTTTCTAGGTGTCACACCAAGATGAGGCAAAACATACCATAAATAGAATTCCACCAATGACCACTAAGAGCTATGGGTCTTCACTAAAATAAAATTTTGAAAAATAATAATGTGGAAAACAAATGTGAGCACTGTTAGGGAAAACACATTGTCAAGGACCCAGCATTTCAGCATCAGTTGATGGGGAAAGTAATTACAAATAGCATCAAATATTAGTTAATTTGGGGGAAGGCAGCTTTATTGCTATTTGTTTTCCTGTTATATCTTGGAACAGTTGTTTATTTCTCAAATACAATTTACTAACAACACCTAAAGCAGCTTCAGGATCCAAAAGAAGGACACCGTTGTGAGAGGATTGACGTGCTGAGCTGCACATCCACTTTCTGTCATGAAAGTTATTACCTTCAGCTGTCACGGTCTAGCGTTGTTTTACTGTTGTACAAAAGCTGTTTTTAGTAGCTCACAATGTGCACTGACTAAAAAATGAATTAATGGCTGTCGTGGGAAGCAACTTGAGTATTTTATTATAAGGAATTTTGTTTAACCACAATAAGACGTTTTCTAAATAGACTTAAGATGCAGATTTAACTAGCAAGTAACAAAACATAGAATTGGGACTTTAAAATTATGGATATTTACACTGTAACAAACTTTAGTTAGGAATATATTACTTACCAAATTAAAAATTAAAAAAAGTCTTTAAAGTTAAAAAAAATTATGTAACGTGCAATTTATGTTATCATCTTAGATTATTTCTATATACAAATGCGTACACAAATTCATATGCTTAGTCCTACATCAATAAATTAAATTTAATATGTGAATATCAAGAGGCAAATTAAGATTTCTCTAAAGCTAAGCACAAAAGAAAAGATTTGGCTCAAAATTAAAATTAGAAATCCAGCTTTTGAGTTATATAGAAATAAAAACATGTGTATTGATTTTTGTGAGCTACTGGAGAACAAGTATTTCTGAATCTCTGGTCTTTATTGACTTTGAACCTTCTTTTGGTTCTCCAATCTTGTCGTAGCTCTAAGCACTTAGTTGTACAATCCTAAAATTTTATCTCCAACATTTTTCCATTAGCTATTCCTTGTTTCCATTCCTGTAGTAAATGCTCCAGTGAAGGCCCCTGCCCTATCATAAGCTGACCAGTACATGCTGACTGATCAATAACATCCCTGCCTTTTGGGTCATGTCACTTTAATCCTGAAACATTTGCTGCATTCTTACTATGTTAAATCCCTATTCCACATTGTCTGCGAGATAAACATTTCCAGTAAATTTTGCTGATATTCAAGGGATTCTATTATCTGACTCCAAACTGCACTTCTATCCTTCAATCTTTCCCATTTGTTTCCTGTGGAAGATTTCTTATCTAGTTGAATGAATCTATGAATTACTCCTTGATCTCAGCTCACTAAGAAGACTGTTTTGCTTCCCCATACCTCTCTTTGCTGTTCTACATGCTACCCATCTTTCAAAGGCTATTTCACATTACATTTAACTCAGAAAATCTTGTCTGTACACCCCAAGTTAATAAAACAAACAAACCACTTTATTTTTCACTCCTACGGCACTTGACACACACACCTTGAAGCATAGATTCCTTTGAAATCACAACTGCTCTGAAGTTGTATCTGGTTGGAATTTTTATATCTTTGGTCAGCTACAACATATGGTCTCTGAGGCCAATAATGTGTCAAAGTATGTTTCCTCCTGTGGTGATTCAGAGTCAATAAATCTGTGCTGGGTTATTTTGATTAAAGCATTTCTAATTCAGGGGCCAATCATCACTAACTTCTATGTACACAGCAAACATTACTTAATATAACTTTCACCTTTAAATGACCACTTTATTTTTTTTTCCAACATAATGATTGTTATCCTGAGATGTTCTCTAAATTTGAAATAGCTTTTATTTGTCCCAGAATCTGAAAATAATTGAAGCTGGTTAAACTTCACATCAATTTGAAACTGTGACAGTAGTTTAATATTAAATTTTCAGGAGAAATCCTCTTAAAGACTCAAAGTGAATAAATGAGAACCTATAAAGGAAAATTACACCATGAAAATGTAGAAAGTCAGTATATATTATTTTGTGATTATCATAGAGTACAAGGCATAGGAAAATAACCTTGGCAGTTATCTTGACTCTCTGTCTCTAATTTATAGAAGATTGCCATAGATTTTCTGCAGTGTTGATGATGTACAGGGTAGAGATGAGTGACATAAAAAAAAGCATTAAAATCAGAAAATTAAGTGTAGCATCGTTAAAATATTATAGTTTTTCCTCACCTTTCTAACCTGTAATTATGTGTTTGAATGTGTTAAAATAATAGGATACCTATATTAAATATATTTGGTGTTGTTTAGAAATTGAAAACTTTAAGGATTAGGAAGGTATGGTGCCTAAATTCTGTCTTACTGTCCCCCACAGCCTATATGAGGTCCTGAGGGAGCCCTTACAGAAACACAGTCACATAAAAATCAAAGTATCGTTTTATTTTTAGCGTGGCTGATGAGTAACACCCCAGTTAAGACTCTCCAATATATGTAGGGTAAAGCATGGGTTAGAATAACAGTTTCTATGGGGACTCAAGCCTCATACTAACACCAAACACAAACCTTAACATCTCACCATATTTGACCAGCCACATGGTCAGAAACTTAAAAGAATGTCCAACAGGATCAGGCCAGATCAGGAAGAGGGAAGGTTCCAGAAGAGCAGGCCTTGGCAGCCTGAGTGAGAAAGCAATAAAAGAGAAAATAGTGCACATCAGTGAGGTTTTAGCGGACAGCCACTTGGGCTGTCAAATCGCAGTAGCCATATCAACGTTTGGGAATCTCACCTAATGGATTATTATACCTTAGGGAGGAACACCAAAGAGCAGAGCACATCAGTGGAGGTGTTTGGTCCTTTCAGATAAACCTATACTTTTCTGTAGGTGAATTTGTCACCCATGAAAAGCCCTAATTTATAGCAATGTCTATATCATCTATAACCGACAACCCACCAATTGCTGTCGAGACAGTGGGCTCTTGGTAACTCATTGTATGTCAGAGTAGAGCTGTGTTCCCTAGGGCCTTCAGTGGCTTGGCTGATTTTTAGGAAGTAGACCATCAAGTCTTTTTTCTGAAGCTCCTCTGGGTGAACTAGAACCTCCAACCTTTTGGTTAGGAACCCAGCCCTTTGCACCACCCAAGGACTGTGTCATTTATATTTACATGCCTATAACTATCTACATGGAAACTCTGGTGGTATAGTGGTTCATTTATAACTATCTACATGGAAACTCTGGTGGTGTAGTGGTTCAGTGCTACAGCTGTTAACCAAGAGGTTGGCAATTCGAATCTGCGAGGTGCTCCTCGGAAGCTCTACGGGGCAGTTCTACTTCGTCCTATAGGGTTGCTATGAGTTGGAATCGACTTGACGGCAATGGGTTTGGTTTTGGTTTGATCTATCTACATATCTTTTCTATCCAAAGACTTGAGCCGAACAGGTGAAATGGAGCTAGCTAAGACTGAGAAACTGCTATATGACGTCAGGGTAGAGACAGTAAGACCTATCCTGAGGTGTTGCCTTACTAGCTGAAGTGATTGGAAATGAGAGGTGCAACCTGAGATCAGTCAGCAAGTAAGTACATTTTCACAGTATTAGTCATAATCAAATTTCATCGTATAATTTTTACATTCCCTCTCAAAAGGAATTTTTTTTTTTTTTGTCCTTGGTTTCTGGGAAAAGAAACATTAAGAATGTGTCAAAAAGTCAGAAAGATAGTAATTGACTTTTAAAAATTTCTTCATGGCAGTGAATCTTTAAAAATACTCTTGTTAAAATGACTCACTGGGAAACTATCCATATTAATAAGCAATAAAATATAAATAATCATATTTCCTAGAATTTCCAGGATTTTAAATGAGCTTTATGTGGATGACCAGTTTTTGCAGTTGAATGATTTATAAGATTGAGTTTTAAACACTGGTGGCGTAGTGGTTAAGTGCTACGGCTGCTAACCAAACGGTCAGCAGTTCGAATCCACCAGGTGCTCCTTGGAAACTCTATGGAGCAGTTCTACTCTGTCCTATAGGGTTGCTATGAGTCAGAATTGACTCAACGGCACTGGGTTTGGTTTTTTTTTTTTTTATAATTTGCTTTAAGGATTTTGAGGGCAAAGCCTATGCTTGTTTATCTTTCTTTCCTCCACAGTATTTGAGCAGTTAGAATACAGTAAACAGGTAAATTTTAATTGAGTAGATTACGTACATTTTTTTAAAACCACTTGTAAGAGGAATGAGTGCTCTAGACAAAGACATGATAGTTACACTATTAATTAATACAATTTTAAGAAGAAATAGGTTCTTACTCAGAACATGAAGTAATTCTTTGTTTTATGATAGTAAACACACTTAACCATGTCTTTGCATATAAACATGAGGCACCTGTTTTGTACCTAATGTACTAAAAAAAAATAATAGTCAAAAAGAAAAACATTTAGAAGCTTCGTTTTCAATTTTTGAAATGTTGCTGAAATGCTGGAGTAATTTTATTTTTTAGAAATATTGTAAGTTTGAGCACTTACCCAGCCATTAGTATTTTAAATAATAATTACATACGCAATTAAGAGTACTTACAGCCAAAGCCTTTACATTTAGAAAATAATTTCAAATTCACTCGTGTTCTTTCCTGCCCACTCATTGGTTCTCCCTCTCCTTCTAGGAGCAGAAACATTGGAACCTCTTTTCACTCCTCAAATTTCTTCTGACTTAAATGTTTCTCCTTACTTAGATCTCATAACCTGAAATATTAACTGTAACAGAATTCAGAAATAGACTCACAGCTTCAAAGTTTGTGGGCATAAGTGAATAAAGGCTTCAAATCATCTCATAAGGGTATTCGTGCCCTGACAGGAGGCTGGAACATGAGTGGAAGGGGTCTTTACATGTGCCCAGACCAGACCAGTTGTCTTTGCGTCCATTCTGACTCATGGAGACCCTCTGTGTGTCAGAGACGAAAGGTGCTCCATTAACCTTTTAATGGCTGATTCTATGGAAGTAGATGGCCAAGCTTATTTTTTGGGGTGCCCTTGAGTGGATTCAAACCATCTAACCTTTGGTTAGATGTACCCTTAGCTGTTTAGAGAACGTCCTCAAAAGTGACCTGATGCCCTTCCCTCCCTAACGCCCCTGGGATCACTGATGTCAATTGGATTTCCTGGGCTCTGTGCTCTGAGTCTTACAACCACTTTAAGATCAGACAAATTTCTCTTCAAACATTATTTTCAGTACAACTTCCAAAGCTCAAAGAATGTATTGATTCTGCACTAAACCCTCAAACAGAATACTTAGGATTACGGCTATTGTTTGACTACCTCTTACTTCCATATACTTTATAACCAACATCTGCTACTTTTTCCGTTAGAAATCACTAGTATCAAAAGTTGTGGGGCTGGCTTCCAGCTTCAAGGGAACAATCCTCCAGCGAACAGGGTGCGTGTTCAATTTGAGAGGGAGAATCAGTGAGTGAACCAGAAAGAACGCAAGTGAATCTCACGTAACCTGTAAACTTTCAAGCCAAAAGAGGAAAATTGAGCTAAATAAAACCTTGGCCTTCTGAAAGTTTCTAAAAATGTCTTCCTAAAGGAAAAAGCTTCTCAATTTCTCACAGACTGTCCATGGACACTTTGTGGCATTTTTTTTCTGCCCACAATAACAATTCTTACAGGTCCATGATCATGCTATCAAAAATGTACCAAACTTGTCTTAAATATAAAAATATATATATATAAAAAAAAAATAGCACATACAAATTAATCACTACGTTTTCACGCATAGGTTTAATGTCAGTTCATCAGAAAAAAATATATATATATTTTACACTAGATAAATCTAAAAATCAAAGGCGTGGTATATGTAACTTTGTTTTGTTTTGATTTAACCCAGTTATTAGCTGTTGTAGAAGCAAGGATGGCAAGACTGCATCTTGCATACTTTGGACATCTTGTCAGGAGGGATCAGTCCCTGGAGAAGGACATCATGCTTGGCAGAGTACGGGGTCAGTGGAAAGAGGAAGACCCTCAATGAGGTGGATTGACACAGTGGCTGTAACAATGAGCCCAAGCATAACGACGATTGTTAGGATGGCGCAGGACCGGGCAGTGTTTCGTTCTGTTGTGCATAAGGTCGCTATGAGTCGGAACCGACTCGACGGCACCTAACAACAACAATTAGTATGCTCCAGTCCATTGTTGTAGCCACTGTGTGTTTTGAGTGCCTTCAATCTAGAGGGCTCATATTCCAGCAGTATATCAGATAATATTCTGTTGTTATCCACACGGTTTCCACTGGCAAATTTTTGTAAGTAGATTGCCAGGCCTTTCTGCCTAGTCTGTCTTAGTCTGGAAGCTCCACTGAAACGTGTCCACCATGGGTGGCCCTGCTGGTGGCATAGCTTCCAGCATCAAAGCAACACGGAAGCCACCACAGTACAACAACCTGACAGGTGGTGCTTTACTGCAGTAAAGTTAGAGTGGAGGTGGGAAGGAGATGGCCCCTAACTTACAAAGGTGGTAGAGTTGAGAATATTTCTGTTATTTATTGCTGCTTATATACTCATGCCCACTGAAGTCAAAGACACAGTTAAAGAGTGCAGTACTTCCAAATGCATTATATGTTGTTCACATGTCCTTGATATTGTTAGCTGCCTTCAGCTCATGGCCACCCCATGCACAACGGAAGGAAATGCTGCCAGGTGCTACACCCTCTCGTGATTGGTTGCAGATTGGAGCGTTGTGATCCATAAAGTTTTGACTGGCTGATTTTTCAAAAGTCTATAGCCAGGCCCTTCTTCCTACTTCGTCTTAGTCTGGCAGCTCCACTGTAACCTGTTTAGCATCATAGCAATACACAAGCCTCCACAGTTAGAGGAGTGGTGGCTTGGCACGAAGTGCATTGACTGGGAATTAAACCTGGATCTCCTGCATGATGGGTGAGATTCCACCATTGAAACACTACTTCCCCCATGGTGCTCACGGAAGGAACTTGTGACCCTTTACAAAGTAGAGCAATGAATGTGTGTCATGATTTAGGAGAAAACGCTCATATCTTTATAAACGATTGACCATTGAAGGATAAGCTATTCTCTACAAACTTCGTGCTTCAGAAGTCCCTTCATTTTAATTTCAAATGCATGTTCTGTAACAGACATCTTTGTACATTTCCCTGCAACATGCCAAGCCAAAGCACCATTTTTTTAAAAGAAAAGCTATCAGCTTGATTCCACAAAAGGACAAAGTTGAAAAGATTGAGGGAAGCTGAGGAAATAGGTACAGTAAAGGAAGGTTTACTAGTGCTCCAAGGAGTAATGCCAAGGGCGATGTTCAGGTAGTAAATGGGGAGGAGGTAGCGGGTAGAACATCCTGTTTGCATGGCTATTTATTTTCTTATCATAACTACCTTTTTCCTTAAACTGGCGACCTTTTGGTTAGCAGCCATAGCTCTTAACCACTACGCCACCAGGGTTTCCTCTGTTTTGCCTAGCCTGCTTTTATCAGAGTCATCACCTGTGGCATCTTATTTTGACACATAAATGTGAAAAGAATGGTACATTTTCCTCTCAAAATGTCCTTGTCTTGTTTCTCGTTTTTCTCATGACCTCAAGGGTATAAAACAGAAAACTAAGTGAATAAAGATAAACTAATGATGATGAACTAATTCACTCTGAGTTGTTTATTTCTACATATTTTTAAAAATACTGTTATCTACCATTATCACATTCAATTTTTTTAAAAAAGTACCCAATACTTTAACTGCAGCCTATCCTCTACTGAGCGCCTGTAACATGAAAGGCTAAGTAAGTGATACTTTGAATTAGAGATTTTTGTTTGCTACTCACTCACTAGACAAGGGTCACAAAACCAGTGCCTGCCGGAGTCAGGCAGAGAATATAAATTAGTGAAACAGACCAGGTGTAAGACAGTAGTAACAGATACTGTAGAGAAGTGAAGAGCAACGTTCCATAGAAATGCAGCCGTGGTGACCCAGCTCCGACCAGTGTCTGTCAAGCAGAAACGTCGGCCCTCTCCAGTGTTGCCAGACCCTCCAGTTGTCCAACAGAAGCTGAGAATCTTCATTATGTGAAAATCCCCTATTTTTAGATTACAGTGCCGGCCAAAGAAAATGCATATGGACACCAGCAGCTTGCAACCTCTGCTCTAGAAGGTTAATTAACAATTGCTGAGTTGTCAGTTCCATACATTGATAATTCCAAGTGATCATAAGAAGTATCCAAAAAAATCCTGAATCGAAAATCACTTCCAACTTTTCTAGGGCTCTGTTACTTCATTTTGAAAACTGGGAGAGTTTGGACAAAATCTCAAAGTTTCCTTGTAGAATACAGCTCACACTTTTTTTTTTTTTTTTTGCTGTTGTATCTTGCATTACAGTGATAGGGTTTGGTATACCAATAGTGTACTTATATATTGCCAATATTTTTAAATGGATGACGATTATATAATTGCTCAATGGTCGATTCGCCTAGTTTTTCTAAAAATGCGTTATTTTGGTTTCCTGAATCAGAGCTCTAGTATATAAATAGCCCAACTTACATAGGATCAATTCCAGATTTCTTTACACAGAGTTAAAGGCAGTTGTTTTGAAAACTGGTTGGGCAAATGATCCTTTTATTTTTATTTTTTACACATTTCTCAAGGTAAAATTGACAAACAATAAAATGTACATTTTAAAAATCAAAATTTAATGAATCATGACATACAACCGTGAAATATCGCCACATCAAGATTATCAAATATATCACTCACAAAAGTTTCATTGTATCCTGTTGTAATCCATTGTTCCTTTCATCGCTTGTTGCCAGGCAGCCACTGGCCAGTTTTCTGTCACTATAGATTATTGTGTATTTTCTAGAATTTTTTTTATAAATGGAGTTATATAATGTGCATTCTATTTTGCCTAGTTTCTATTCATCAGAATAATGACTTTGAGATTCATCCTTTTTTTTTTTTTTTTTTTAGTCTCTCAGTAGCCAACTATTTTTATTGTCAAGTAGTATCGCGTTGTATTTTTATTCCATCCTATGGCTATACCATATTCTGTTTATCCATTCACTTGTTGATGGATATTTGGGTTTTTTTCCACTTTTTAGCTATTAGAAACTGAGCTATTATAATCATCCATGTAAAAGGTTTTGTGTGAACAAATGTTTTAATTTCTCTTTTTTTTCTTTCATGGAAATACCTGGGTCACATGGTATATTTAATGAGCCGTGGTGGCGCAGTTGTTAAGTGCTTAGCTGCTAACTGAAAGGTCGGGGGTTCCAAACTACCAGTTGCTCCACATAAAAAAGTTGGGGCAGTCTGCTTTCATAAAGATTACAACATTAGAACCCTATGGGGCAGTTTTATTCTGTTTTATAGTGTTGCTATGAGTCCAAATCGACTCAAAGGCAATGAGTTTTTATGGTATGTTTACATTTAACTTTTGAAGAAATTTCCAAACTGTTTCCCAAAGTAGTTGCAATATCTTACATTCCCATTTGGCTAATGTGTTGACTGTAGACTTTTCATAAATGTTCTTTATCAGTTTGAGAAGTTTATTACTATTACTGAGGGTTTTTATTTTGAATAAATGTTTAATTTTGTCAAATGCCTTTTTTGGGGCATCTTTTGCAGAAAAACACTCATTCTTTTTAAATTAATATGGCCATTAGCGTTGATTCATAATTTTATTGTTAGTCACATCTTGCTTTCTAAGATAAAGTCTACTTGGTCATGATATATTATTGTTGGGTTTGTCTTGCTATATCTTTATAAGGATAACCGTGTCTACATTCATGAGAGGTATTTGAATGTGATTATCTTTTTGGAATATTTATTCAGATGAAGATTACAGTGGTCTTAAAGAAGGTAGTGGGGCAGTGTTCACTCCTTGTTTCTGAAAAAGTTTGTGTAATTTTGGTGTTATTTCTTCCTTGATTAAATTCACCAGAGAAACATCTGAAACTGGAATTTTCTGTTTGTTTGTTTGTTTTTTTAACAAATTCTGTTTTCTATATTTAGGATTATTCGGATTTCTGTTTCTTCTGGTGTCAGTTTTGGAAAAGTATATATTTCAAGATATTTGTCCACTTGATCTGCTTTTTAATTTGTTGGTATAAAGTTTTTCATAGTATTATTTTAAATCCTTTTAAGCTCTATAGAATCTGTGGTGGTAATTCATTTAAGATATTGTTGATTTGTATTCTCCTTTTTTCTTTCTTTTTAGTTAAAGGTTTGTCAATTTTCTTGATTTTATCAAAACAAATTTAGCATTATTATTTTTGAATTGTCTCTCTACTTTTCTATTTTACTAATTTTTTCACTTATCTTTGTTATTTCCCTTCTACTTTGGGTTTTCTCTTTTCTTCTTATTTTAGCATTTTAAGTGAAATATAAGGTCATTGATTTAGATCTTTTCTTTATATAACAGGCAGTTCAAGCTGTAAGTTTCCTTCCAAACACTCTTTTAGCTGCATGTTACAAGTTTTAATAGGTTGCATTTTGCAGTAATTTAGTTTAAAATATTTTCTAATTTCTTTCATGATGTCATCTTTAACATATGACTTAAGAAGACTGCTGCTTGTTTTCATTTATTTGGGTTTTACTATCTTGTTTTTACTGACTTCTGATTTAATTCTCTTATAGTGAGACAGTACAATTTGTATGATACTTATTCATTTACATTTATTGAAACATGCTTTATAGTTCAGCATATAATGTATCTGGACATGTATACCATTTACATATCAGGAAAAGTATATTCTGCAGTTAATGAAAGTAGTTTTCTATAAATATCACGTATATATCAACACAGATATAACATTGTTCAAATACTCTAGGTGTTTACTGACTTTTTACTAGCTGTTTTCATCAATAGCTGAGAGAGGGGTCTTAAAACGTCCCACCTTGAATTTTTAAGTTAATATCTTGTTTAAATTTATTGTTTGCCTTTTTAGGGGTAGCTTTTCCATACTTAAGATATTATTAAATAGAAGAAAGCATCATGAATAACCACTGATTATCTTTCAAATTTGAGATTCTGGGCAAGTCACTTAACTTTCTTGAACTCATATTCTTCGTTTGGTAAATGAGAATATTTATGCCTATTGTAGTGGTTTGTTTTATATGTATTTCTTGGAATAATATTTTTATTATTACATTTGGTTATGTTCAGTAGTTGGTTTTTCAAACATTTATACATATTGTCTAAAATTACTACTTTCTCAACAAGAAACAAAATGGAGATAGGTGTTTATAGATCTATTATTACAAAAGGAAACACACTCCCATAGCTAATAACATGATTTAGTAAATATAAATAATAGTCTGTCATATTCTATTGATAAATGTGAAATAATTATGTATAAACATTTATAATTATAATTATTAATATTAAACATTTGATTCTGATTGGCACAGTAATAATATGTATGCTCTTATTATTCACCTAAAATGAAGCTACAAACTAATTTCAAACAGAATGTGTTACACAACTCATAAATGCAAGGCATTGTGTTTTGACAGGCGTGGATACAAAAATTATTAGAATATGCTCAGTTTTCCAAAAGTTTCCTCTTGAGAAGTAGTAGAAGACATGTTGCTAAAGCAGGGGAACAATAGTCTCAAAATATGCCTTTTTTTTTTTTTTTTACTTAATTCAATCCTATAGTGGCTAAAGCACTGAGCACATGTAGGGATAAAGTGGGAAATATGCCTGGATATATTTGGTGGGCAAATCATGAAGGCTTTGAATGCCACTCCAAGATGTGCTGGGCTAGTAAAGAGTTTGGACTAGAGTTATTACCAGGGTTTGTAATCAGCCAGTCCAATAGGCTTTTATATTTGTTGCCTGTAACTGTACCACACCCATTCTTATCAACCCAATTGCCACTTGTGGGGGCCTCAATTACTTATTTTATGGGAGGAAAGACAACTGTTCACTCAGAACTGTACTTCAGTCCTGAAATATCTATTGCTGATCCCTGAGTCATTTATTAAAATTATGCTCATTTACAGCATGCTATTTTTTTTTTTTTTAATATAACTTCAGGAAACCCTGGTGGCGTAGTGGTTAAGTGCTACAGCTGCTAACCAAGAGGTCAGCAGTTCAAATCCATCAGGCTCTCCTTGGAAACTCTATGGGGCAGCTCTAGTCTGTCCTATAGGGTCATTATGAGTCGGAATCGACTCGACGGCAGTGGGTTTTTTTGGTTTTATATAGCTTTAACTTTATTATTGCAATGTACTCAACATCATTAAAACATAGTAATAATTAATCTCTGGCAATTTAGCTACACAGAAATTTTGCGTTAAAAAAAAGTCAGGTAGAAAAAAATGTTTCTTTTATATGAATTATCCATGAATTAAATCCATGAGTCAAATTCAACCCAGGTATTTCTCATTTAATATTTCTTTGGCATCCCCACTGGGAAGAAATGCCTGAGCAGAGAGGATAGTAGGTAAATCCTTTCTGAAACACAATTATATTATTTTAATATCGTTTAGCATTACTGAAGCTAGTGCTATCTCTGCTAGAAATAAGATATGGATTTGTTCTTGAAGTCTTTTTTTTTGTGAAACATTTATTCTAGCCCACTCTATTCCATTACATGTGCTCTTGTATTTTTATGCTATGGATTAAAAGTAGGGACGTGATGTAGAAGATCGTATAGTATATTCTCTGAGAATGGAACTCACAAATCATTTAGGGGTTTCCTCAAGATACTGGAAAGTTAATGACAACATTTTTCAAGATACTGGAAAGTTAATGACAACATTTTTCTCTAGTTTTCAAAAGAACAAGAGGGTCTATCAACCACATTTTAAATTTACTGAAAGTTTGGTGGCTAGAATTCACCCAGAGGCACCTTGGACGAAAGGCTTAGCGATCTTCTTCTGAAAAATCAACTATTGAGAAACCTGTGAAGCACAGTTCTACTCTGAAGCAGGTAAACCCGTGAGTCAGAACCAACTCGATGGCAACTGGATTTTGTCTTTTTTTTTTTGGTTACAGCTTAGCTAAACGAGGCCTGACTGAAATCCAGCAAGTAGTTTAAATCCTTTTACAGAAGGTGAGGCTGACAGAAAGGGGCCCTGACATTAAAGTCAGAAGACCCAGTATCTAATTCATATACTGTTGTTTGTCTTCTACTTGTGCCTGAGCAAATAATTCTACCTCTCACCTGATTTCCTCATTTTTAAGACTGAGATACTTCTCTCCACAGAAAATGGTTGTGAGGAGTTTGTGAGATGACCTATGTGAAGTATCTACGTGCTAAACGTTAGTAGAATGTGGCTCTTTATCCATGAACACAGGCAGACACCTCATTGATGGGACCCACACTTTGTTAAGATATTCAGTTGATCTGGGAAGATGAAAGATTTTAATCTTTAATTAAAAGATTAAATTAAAATTAAAGGCAATGTTCTGTCTATGAAGCTCAGAAAAACACCAAAAGCCAACTTTTGTTGGATATAAGAGAAGTGTGTATAGGAGATACAGAGCCCTCGTGGCACAACAGTTAAGCAGCTCTGCTGGTTACATAAAGGCTAGTGGTTCAAACCCACCCAGCGTCTCCACAGGAGAAAGACCTGGAGATCTGCTTCCATAAATATTACAGCCATGAAAACCCTCTGGGACAGCTCTACTTTGTCACATGGGGCCACTATGATTTGAAAATGACTTGATGACACCCAGTAGCAACAACTTATAGGAGATAAAGGGAATCAAGACATAAATATACACACAGAATTGGAAAACAAAACAAAACTGTTCTCTGAGCTTTTTGTTTGGATCTCCTATCAGAATATAAATTAGGTTTTAGTTCGGTAATAGCAGTATATGTGAGTCTCGTCCTCTTTTGTTCTTCTGCTAAAGACTTCAAAATATTTCTGCATTGTAGAATGCTCCAATATAGACCACCCTACCCCCCCCGACCCCCCCCCCCCAAAAAAAGCCTGTTGATCAAGCAAAACAGAGCTTACCAACTTTACTTCTTATAAGGGAAAGCACCACATTGCTGAGTCTTAGCAGTGTCTCAAAATAGAGGATGAAGGATGGATATTTATAGAATCTGGGTTTGAGTTCTTTAAGATGGGTCTTTCCAGGTGGGAAAATGGTTACAAGATTAGATCCTATAAGAAGTTCCACACTTTTTTGTTTTTGTTTTAGTTTTTTGTTTGTTTTGTGGACAGGAACTTCCTATTTGCTACATGGCAATTTGTCAGTTTATGCAAAATGAAAACCAACTTAATACTCTAGTCATCTATGACCACTGTGTATATTCTAAATGATTGATTACAGGATGTAAAAACTATCCAGAGAAAACCAGATGGAGAGAAACTTTATCAAAATAAGTAGCTACCAAATTATAAATTTTAAAAAACGCCAACACTACACTTGTCAATTCAATTAACAAATATTTATTGAGTATGAACTATTGTTGTTAGGTGCCACTGAGTCAGTTCCAGCTTATAGTGATCCTATAGGACAGAGTAGAACTACCCCATAGTGTTTCCAAGGAATGGATGGTGGATTTGGACTGCCCATCTTTTGGTTAACAGCCGAGCTCTTAACTACTGTGCCTCTAGGTGCGAAGTATTGTTCTAAGTAATGAAGGTACAGTGGTGAACTAGAGGAGACAATGTTTGTTGTCATAGAATGAATATTCTCATGGAGAGAGATGGAAAATAAACAACACCAAAAAAAAACACACACACACACACACACACACAAAAAACAAATGAACAATACAGTTTCCAATAATGAAAAGTGTCATGAAGGAAATTACACAAGGTAATGGGATAGAGAGAATAACTGAAGTGATAAAGGACAGCTTCATTGAAAGGTGATCTTTGTGCTTATACTTAAACAACAGGAAGTCAGCCACATAAAGACCTGGGGAAGAATATTTCCAACACAGAATCATTAAGTACTGTGACTCTGAGACAGCAATAATCCCATTTTATAACAAGATTCTTGTTTTTAAAATATTACTTGAGATGACTATGTGTAGAATTGACCATAGATGGAAGGGGGAGGGGTCACAATGGGGTCAGGACAGGCAGGATCCCATCAGAAGTCTAATGTAGGAGTCTAGTTGACAGATGATTCACCTGATGTTTATGTTCTGTATTCATGATGAGATGTTTACTTTACCGAAATACCAATTGAATTACGTATCCAGAAATATAGAGGAATGGCACAGCTGTGATATGCTTAGTATTACTAAATGGTATGGAAACCAACTCTGGTTTCTATTCCAGCTTCTAGTTAAAGTTTTAGGTTTTTTTTTCTTTTCGAGTGGCTAAATTTGCATCAGTTTATATATTTTGTCAAAGGAAGGAAATAAAAGCTCTTATAAGATTTTATTTATATTTTCATTATCAGTCTGTTGATACAGAAGTGTGAGCACTAACTTGAGTAAATCAAAACGGAAAAAAGAGCAGATGGTGATAATAAAAAATACAGCATATCTTAGTTGCCATGGCAATTTTTAAACTGTTCCAAATCTTAGAAAAAAATAGTCATAAAGTCTATTATTTCTAATATAACAAGTCTAAACTATTGTCAATTAATAAAAAAATAAATTTATTGGAAATCATTAATGGAATATTAAGGAAACTGATAAAATGAAATAAAAATTAAGCTGTTTTGAATAAATAGCAGATAATCCAACTGTCTAATAGCCTAGTATATTACTAGTATCCCACATAAGATTAAAACAAACTATAATTTACAGTAAATCAAATATTAGAAAAAAAGAAGAAAAAAATGAGCTCAGAAGATTACAAGGAATGTCTTATCTTTAACATTTTTGTTTGATTTCTGAACATAAAAAGGGTATACCTGAATTTATGCTAGGATTCTGAGAAAACGAGTAGTGATGACCTTCACTATTTGATAAAGCCCTCCAAGTTGATTCCCACTCATAGTGACACATAGGGTTTCCAAGGCTATAAGACCCTATGGAAGCCAACTGCCACATCTTTCTCCCTTGGAGCCATTGGTAGTTTTGAACCACTGACCTTTCAGTTAGCAGTTGATCGCTTTATGTGATGGATGACTCAAAATACCCCTAAAGTATAATTAATTTAACGGTAGCTAATTCTCAAGTAAAGGGATGCCCATCGTAGGTGCCCACTGGCTGCTAGACCCTATGTCACATAGTTTAGGTTAAAAAAAAAAAATTTTTTTTTTTTTTATGGAGCGTTATCAAGAATGCTATATCGCTGACCTGTAGGAATGAGAAGGTCTTTTATTTGGCACACTACTCAGTATCTTAATGACAGAGAGAGTGGTTGTAAAAGAGGGGGTTGTAACCAGTCAGGTGAAAATAATTATTTTTACTCAGAAAAATTAAGTAGTCAGAGCTCTTGAGTTGTGACAGATATAGTAGGCCATGACTTGCCTCTTCAGATGGTGCGCATGTGACAGTCGGTGGAGTTCTTCAGGAGAAAGCCGACGGTGGTCGTCTTCTCTGTTCTGTTTCTGGATAAAGAATTCATTTAGAAGCTTGGGGGGCAGGCTTGTCAAGTGGGTAATCAATTAACCTGGCTTCTTCAGTTCTCAAAATGCTCATACGTTACATGTGGAGCTTTAAAAAGAAAGTAAAATATTTTTGCTTTAGAGTTTTTGTGTTTATTTTTTACCAGCAACAAAAGGAGAAATTTATGAGATGACTCCTAGCAGTTTGGGCTCAGGCAGGAGGGCCTGGGTAACAAGGACTCCAGGCTGCTTGGCAGAATCACCTCTAGGTCTTTCCAAGATTGTTTCAGGAAGTGTCTTAAGTAACCAAAAGGGTGATATCTTTTTTTTTACAGAGCAATGTTTAAGGTTAGATTTTAAATCTAAGCCTTTAAAGGAACAATGCACAAACAAATAATTAGGGACAGTGAATTCATCGAAGTAGGACACAAAAGAATCCTTTTAAAAGACTGGTATGTAAGAAAAACAACAGCTGTTACAGGTTATCAGGAACAAGCTGTAAATGGACATGTATTAAATGCTATTCACTGAAATGGGATTCTATTTAATTTTTACATTTTTAGGGTTATAACTTAAGATGGTTTTGTAGCAATTAATTAATGTAAGAAGATAACACCTTATGAACATAAACACTGTTTATTTACTAAGGACTTTGTGTGTAGTGGATCTTTCGATTTGGATTAAATTTTATCCTAGTAGGGTGAAGAACCGGAGGTGGTGCTCAAATATTTGTTGAGTATCTAGTGAGTGGATCTCCTTAATATTTTGTCTGGTTTATGACTAGGAAATGAAAAGTTCTAAGCAATTTAATCACTGTGGTCTACTGAGTCAAGAAATAGGTCTGCACAACTAAATCACTGTTTCACTTTGTACAATGCCATGAACAACTGCACCATGATTTCTCCATATATAAGATGGGAATACATACCACTTCTGCATCCTATGTTTGCTTGAAAGACTTTTCCAACTTTGGGGGAAAATACTGTTCAAATCCAACGTTAGAGGTTATTTAGTGATTTATTAACTCCTCTTTAGTTCTATTTAATGTGTTTATATTGTGTACACATTTTTACTTTTGTTGCCCTCTTTGCACTGAGAGTCAAGGGTGATAATAGATTTGAGATAGGTAATTGCTTTTTCCTTTTATTGTGTCCCATTTATTTTAGGTCATGGTGTTATGGAAGCACCAATAGGTTATATAGGCTGGTGGATCTGAGACAAATAGAAAATATTACTTAGCTGAAAATAAGTGTGAACTCCTTAAAGTACACCATGTCTAATTTTCAGGTTAAATTACTTTGTGCTACAAATACGACTTTTTTAGATAAATCATAGAAAATTAGTAACACGTATTGGAAAATTTTCTGAGATTGGTGAAAATTTCTTACTCTAAAGGAAACTTTTTTTTCACTTTTAGTTTGTATATAGTATTAAAATTAATATGTAAGAAAACTAGATTTGATTATTTCTCAATTAATACATTTTAAATTGTACGAGTGCTATCAATATATTGTATTTTAACATATCCCCTTAGAGGAAAATCCTTAATCTTTCCAGCTCAATTGAATATTTCAACAAAGTGTCAATTCCATCAATGGGGTGTCTGCATGAGTGCATGATTGAGAAGTCACATTCGACTAACTTTTAACTGGTCGATACTTCACATGGGCCGTCTCACAAAATCCTCACAACCATTTTATGTAGATATTAGTATCTCAATCTTAAAAATAAGAAAATCAGATTAGAGGTTCAATTGTTTGCTCAGGCACAAACAGAAGACACGCAATAGTGTCTGAATTAGATACTGAGTTTTCGGACGTTGGGGCCCTGGTGGCAGAGTGGTTAAGCATTTGGCTGCTAAATAAAAGTTTAGCAGTTCAAATACACTGGCTGACCTTTGGAAACTCTATGGGACAGTTCTACTCTGTCTACAGGGTCGCTATGAGTTGGAATCGACTCGACAGCAAAGGTTTTGGTTTCTGACTTTAATGTCAGTACCCTTTTCTGCATCCTCACCTTCCCTAAATGAGCTATGATAGTAACGTTGGTAGCGGTACAGAGTGGTGCCTCCAAGAAATAATTTCCTACAGAGTTTTAACCTTTACATGCACCCATTTAGGCCCCAAACTCAAACATGAAGAAACAAAGTTTGTCTTTGGCGCATATTCTAAATATGTAATTCCTTTTGTTGACTCCTGATATATGAATTTTTTTTTCTAAACAACAGTTTATGTGCAACTCAATTTCTTGTTTTAATTATTGTAACTCATGTGTCATTGACCTTGTTGCCTCTCTGACAGTTCACACATTTGTCAGGAAATCTGGCAAATCTATGTTCTATTACTAGTTATTTACAATAATTTAGCATGCAATACTCTTTTTTTTTTTTTTCCTTGTTTTACATGAGAACTTTTGGCTATAAAATCATAATGCAAAAGAAATACTTTCTTGCTAAATTACAAGCACAGAATCAGATTGATGAAGGGAGGTTTATGGCATTAGGCATACTGTTTCCCTTCAAAAATAACACCATCGTTGTACCATTTCCCATATAAACCCTACTCTCTATGGGGTCCTGATATTAGAAAAGAGGAAGAGAGTCAGTTGAGGACCCAAGTTAATATTCATTCTTCTACTCTTTTTTTTTTTAATAACTTTTATTAAGCTTCAAGTGAACGTTTACAAATCCAGTCAGTCTGTCACATATAAGTTTACATACATCTCACTCCCTACTCCCACTTGCTCTCCCCCTATTGAGTCAGCCCTTTCAGTCTCCTTTCTTGACAATTTTGCCGGCTTCCCTCTCTCTCTATCCTCCCATCCCCCCTCCAGACAAGAGTTGCCAACACAATCTCAAGTGTCCACCTGATATAATTAGCTCACTCTTCATCAGCGTCTCTCTCCCACCCGCTGACCAGTCCTTTTCATGTCTGATGAGTTGTCTTCGGAGATGGTTCCTGTCCTGTGCCAACAGAAGGTCTGGGGAGCATGGCCGCCGGGATTCCTCTAGTCTCAGTCAGACCATTAAGTTTGGTCTTTTTATGAGAATTTGGGGTCTGCATCCCACTGATCTCCTGCTTCCTCAGGGGTCCTCTGCTGTGCTCCCTGTCAGGGCAGTCATCAATTGTGGCCGGGCACCAACTAGTTCTTCTGGTCTCAGGGTGATGTAGGTCTCTGGTTCATGTGGCCCTTTCTGTCTCTTGGGCTCTTAGTTGTCGTGTGGCCTTGGTGTTCTTCATTTTCCTTTGCTCCAGGTGGGTTGAGACTAATTGATGCATCTTAGATGGCCGCTTGTTAGCATTTAAGACCCCAGACGCCACATTTCAAAGTGGGATGCAGAATGATTTCATAATAGAATTATTTTGCCAATTGACTTAGAAGTCCCTCAAACCATGTTCCCCAGACCCCTGCGCTTGCTCGACTGACCTTTGAAGCATTCATTTTATCCCGGAAACTTCTTTGCTTTTGGTCCAGTCCAATTGAGCTGACCTTCCATGTATTGAGTGTTGTCTTTCCCTTCACCTAAAGCAGTTCTTATCTACTGATTAATCAATAAAAAACCCTCTCCCACCCTTCCTCCCTCCCCTCCTCGTAACCACAAAAGTATGTGTTCTTCTCAGGTTTGCTATTTCTCAAGATCTTATAATAGTGGTCTTATACAATATTTGTCCTTTTGCCTCTGACTCATTTCGCTCAGCATAATGCCTTCCAGGTTCCTCCATGTTATGAAATGTTTCAGAGATTCGTCACTGTTCTTTATCGATGCGTAGTATTCCATTGTGTGAATATACCACAATGTATTTACCCATTCATCTGTTGATGGACACCTTGGTTGCTTCCAACTTTTTGCTATTGTAAACAGAGCTGCAATAAACATGGGTGTGCATATATCTGTTTGTATGAAGGCTCTTGTATCTCTAGGGTATATTCCCAGGAGTGGGATTTCTGGGTTGTATGGTAGTTCTATTTCTAACTGTTTAAGATAACGCCAGATAGATTTCCAAAGTGGTTGTACCATTTTACATTCCCACCAGCAGTGGGAATGTAAAATGGTACAACCACTTTGTACCATTCCGCAGCCTCTCCAACATTTATTATTTTGTGTTTTTTGGATTAATGTCAGCCTTGCTGGTGTGAGATGGAATCTCATCGTAGTTTTAATTTGCATTTCTCTAATGGCTAATGATGGAGAGCATTTTCTCATGTATCTGTTGGCTGCCTGAATATCTTCTTTAGTGAAATGTGTGTTCATATCCTTTGCCCACTTCTTGATTGGGTTGTTTGTCTTTTTGTGTTTGAGTTTTGACAGAATCATGTAGATTTTAGAGATCAGGTGCTGGTCAGAGATGTCATAGCTGAAAATTCTTTCCCAATCTGTAGGTGGTCTTTTTACTCTTTTGGAGAAGTCTTTAGATGAGCATAGGTGTTTGATTTTTAGGAGCTCCCAGTTATCGGGTTTCTCTTCATCATTTTTGGTAATGTTTTGTATTCTGTTTATACCTTGTATTAGGGCTCCTAGGGTTGTCCCAATTTTTTCTTCCATGATCTTTATCGTTTTACTCTTTATGTTTAGGTCTTTGATCCACTTGGAGTTAGTTTTTGTGCATGGTGTGAGGTATGGGTCCTGTTTCATTTTTTTTGCAAATGGATATCCAGTTATGCCAGCACCATTTGTTAAAAAGGCTATCTTTTCCCCAATTAATTGACACTGGTCCTTTGTCAAATATCAGCTGCTCGTATGTGGATGGATCTATGTCTGGGTTCTCAATTCTGTTCCATTGGTCTATGTGCCCGTTGTTGTACCAGTACCAGGCTGTTTTGACTACTGTGGCTGTATAATAGGTTCTGAAGTCAGGTAAAGTGAGGCCTCTCACTTTCTTCTTCTTTTTCAGTAGTGCTTTGCTTATCCGGGGCTTCTTTCCCTTCCATATGAAATTGGTGATTTGTTTCTCTATCCCCTTAAAATATGACATTGGAATTTGGATCGGAAGTGCATTAAATGTATAGATGGCTTTTGGTAGAATAGACATTTTTACTATGTTAAGTCTTCCTATCCATGAGCAGAGTATGTTTTTCCACTTAACTTGTGAGTTTGTCACTATAGCCATGTGACAGACAATTGACTGTTTTATTCATATAATTCATTAAGAGTTGTCAAGCAAACTTTGCTCAGATCACTCAGCAAATATAATGTGGGAAAATACGAGTACTTGATCAGCCATCACTTTACTTTAATCAAATTGCGAATTAATGATGAGTTTAGTTTACAGTTCCATTCTGATGGAAAACTCGGATACATGGGTAAACCTTTGGTTATTTATTTCCTCGCCTCGGTGAAAGGGTATAGTATAAAATGGTAGACTAGATCCTCAAAGCAATAGACCCAGGTTCACCAGTATAATTTATTAGCAAGGTGATCTTAATCAAACTCCAACTTCTCTTTAGGTTTTCTTTTATGTGTCAATGTGGCAAAAGAATATGACAACTATTTGGTCATATCTACAATGGTATCTAGTGTACAGAAGTGAGTGCTCATGAAAATTGGTAGCATGCTTATTGTAATCACCTTAGCGTTTAAGTACAAACAGTAATTTTACCAAACAATACAGTAATTTTTACAGATTCTACATATTGCTTTTCTTCTCACCAGTGGGCATTATTTCAATGAAGTGAAGTAGTTATTACTCTCTTCCATGAACTATGATATGTTCCCATTTAGAAATGTATGTTTTCAGCCACAAGACAAGCCTAGAAAATAAACTAACGAAAAGTCCACCTGATAAATAAAATGTTTAGTGCATACAAAGAGGCATCCCTCTAGCCCTCTAACACTGGAATTTTAAGAGAATTTGTTTCATATTATTAGAACACTTTCTTGGGGATAGTTATGTCTTTAGCCACTGTGCCATGCCATCAAGTCTTCACATAATTAAAACATAAGATCTTTCTTCCTGTCATGTGCAGAAAACAGTAAGCAAAGATTGTAGAGTGCTTTGATTGTGTCAGATTTATGTTATTGTTTAGCCTCTTAAATTGCATCAGTTCAAGGAAGAGCCAGTTATTTGTGTTGCTGTTGCCATTTGTTCAGCAAGCATGCCAAGGCACACACACACACACACACACACACACACACACACCCCCCTGTACATGCATTCTCACAGCCGTGTCGCAGTGAAGGCAGGATGAGCTTGGTGTGGGATTGGAGACAGCGGGTAGGATGAAGTAGACAGCTACACTGAGGTGGAACACCTCTGAGTGAGCCTGTCTCCAGGTTTCACTGTTTCTGATTTGTATTGCTGACCCAGATCCATGCACGCATTTATTCTTTCACTCCTTCAATGTGGAGAAGCAGTTCTGGAAATGATAGCGGTAAAGGATGATTAAAGCCATGTGTTTACGACCATCTTACAGAGCTCTCAGTGTTCAGATTCACTGTGCCTTAAAGAATGGGAGCTTCTCTGCCTTCCTCTCCTGTGAATGATTAGGTCCCTGTTCTCTGTGGAGAGAGATAGCTTTCCTTCCTCAGCCCTCTCCCACCCTTGCATCCGATGGAGAAGCAGGACAATATGGCATTTTAAAAATTAACATTAAATTATTAAAATTGTGTTATTTCAGAACTGATCAACAAGAAGCAAAAGAAAAGCCAATTATACCAAACAGGAGTAAATTCACAAGTAATTTTTTTTTTTTTTTTTTATTAAGAATGTGGAATTGGTAACTGATTTCCACTTGACCTTTAAACTGTGTAATAAACAGGCTAGGTTCTTAGATGCCTGGTGAGAGATTACCATTTTAAACTGGGATTAAATTACAATATTTGCACAAAGCAGCATGGAAATGTTGAGCAATTTTGCTACGTTTTGAACAAATAACTCAGAAAGAAAATAAAATCACTAGTAATGTGAAAATATAACTTCTTTAGCCATGAAGGAAATGCACATTATGTGATTATGAGAAACCCTTTTCTCTTAACAAAATTTCATGAATTTATAGAAGGTTAAAGGGAAGGCAATACTAGTGTGGCACTGTGCTGGGGAGAAGTGTAAACAGCCTTTTAGGGAAGGCAATTTAGCAATATATATCTACAGCCTTAACAGATTTATATAGTCTTATCTACCAACTTTAGATAATTTTAAGGTAAACAGTTGGAAAAAAGCTGTGTGTTCTGTGGTGATGTTTGCAGCATTAGCATCAGAGTTAGCATCTCACTTTAAGAATGAGAAAATTCAAGCATAAAATAATTAAAAGTGAGGGATCCCGGAATTAACCCAACTCCTCTGATTCTATTTCAAAAAAGTAATGCAGCAAGTGTGCCACGTTTTTTAAACGCTTGAACAAGGAAAAATTCAACAATTTCCAGGGCTCAGTCAAATAAGATGCATAGAATTTATCTTTGCATATATTTTGTAATAAACAAACAAATGCCATCTAGTTCTCCATCTTGTAGAAAGTGGCCCTTCCAGCCACATATCAGCATTGTTATCAAGTGCATCATCACACATTAAGCTAGGTGTTCCAACCTACTGAAAGTGGACCTATTAAGTAAATATAGTAATTCAAAATGGGAAACACATTTTTCCATACTTAGCTTTATGAATGGCTAAAGGATAGCTTTCATAATTCTAAAAGTAGTATTTTAGTACATTATTTTATGAATGACAACCAAATATTTATTATCGGAACTGCTATGGATAATTACCAATTTATAGTATAAATTATCATAGTTTTCCTTATTGTGACGGTGAAAAATAAACCCCAAACCAAAACCCATTGAATCGAGTTGATTCTGACTCACAGTGACCCTATAGGACAGAGTAGAACTGCCTCATGGGGTTTCCAAGGAGTGGCTGGTGTATTTGAACTGCTGACCTTTTGGTTAGCAGCCGTAGCCCCTTGCCACTGTGTGACCAGGGCTCCATGATGAAAAACAATAGCCTTTAATTACAGTTCAGGTGTATATTATGTAAACTCAACATTTGATGTCAAGAAAAATAAATTTTATAAAAAATAAATTTTATTGACTCTCACACCTCATGTTCAATCCATCAGCAAATCATATCAGCTATACCTTCAAAATAAATTTAGAAAATGACCTCATGATTTCTACAACTACCCCATGTTCAAACCACCATCATTTGCCTGGATCACAGCAATAGCCTCCTCCTAACTCATCTTCTGCTTCCATCCTTAGGCCTCCACATGGACAGGATTTCCAATTCAGCATCCAGAGAGTTTCTTTTACACTTGAAACCAAATCATATTACTCCACTGCTCAAAATGATTCAATGGCTTTCTATCTTGTTTGCAGTAAAAGCCAAACTTCTTATCTTGCCCTACAAAGTCCTACTCCGTCGGCCCCACTTCCTTTCTGTTCTCATAGCATACCATCGTCCTCCATACTACCTTCGTTCCAGCTTTATTGGCCTACTTGCTATTCCTTGGAATTTGCAAGCACATCTTTTCCTCAGAGTCTTCACATGGAATAGCCTTCTCCCTGGCAAGGACAGGCTTCCCTCCCTCACTTTCCTCAGGAGTCTGATTGCACAGAATGTTTTTAATGATACCTCCTCCAACCACTGTCTACAAACCAGCATCAATCATGTTACCCTGCACATCCTGACCCTTTTACAATCTCTATATTCTCTCATATATTTTTTTTTGTTATATATTTTCTATCATATTTTTTACTTATCACCAATAGAAGTGAATGTAAGGACACTGTCCTTCTCTTCAGTGCATTTCCAGTGCTTAAAAACAAGCTTGAAATGTAATCAACATTCAGTGTATGTGTGCTGAGTGAATGAGTAAGTGAAAGAATGTATGGTGCTGCATCACAAAAAATCACCTTGCATCTTAGTGAGGTTCAAATATGTATGTGTTATATATGAGAAAATCTACCTATCTACAGTAAATTAACTAATGATCATATAATGGAGGAAAAGTCTTGGACTTGAAAGAGGTTTTTGTGAGTTTCTTTTTAACATCGTATTTTTTTTTGATTTATAAAATAAATTTTATGGTTTTTGATATATTATTTACTTTACGACTGTTTCAAATTTTCCTAGTATTTCAATGTGTAAAACTGGAGGATAAATCAATTATAAAATCCTAATATGAAAGTTCTTCAAGTAAACAGAACACCCTGTGGTTTATTGTAGTCTTCAACCCACGGTTGGCCTCCATTTTGCTAATTTCAAGCGCCTCCCAAACATTTACCTGGTTCTTGCGAGAACTGTGTTGTTTTTCAGCAGCAGACAGCCCTGGTGCCATTGGCTACCTTCCTCTGGTCTTGTATTCAGCCACATGCAGAACTGAGAGTAGCAAAGGACTTGGCATCAGATGATATTGTAATCACAGCAAGAATAATAGCTGTGAACACCGCTGTAAACCAAGGGAGCCAGAACCACACCCCTGGTACTGAATTAAGTCCATCTTTTTTCTCTTCCTATTTCCTATTTTGAGTTCATGAAGAAATAATTGTTAAACAGATCATATTGCTCAGGCACTGCCCCTTTTCTGAGGCTTACTTTTGTTTCCAGGTGAAATACATCTTCTCCTTCCAACTCTTAGACCGGCAGGGCAGCTAATTTTAGAACAGTGCCAGCTGATAGTTACATGTTCTGGAGTTTAGAAACTCAGTGTGAATAGTTACTGCAAGACTTTTTCACAATACCAGTTGTGAATGTAAGATATGGCCTTACATCTCTACTGCCTTTTAGTGCTTCCAAAGCAGAAATAATCCCTGCTATTCCTGTCAGCGTAGTCTCTGGACTACATATGTCACCTTAGTTTGTCTGTTGAGTCTACCGCTGTCTATCTCAGAAGTCCACCAGCCATAAACATGTTTCCTTCTCTCAGCGTTATCTCGGGAATGTTCCAGTGTCTCTCCTCCCAGTTCATTTGGCTGTGCTCTGACACAGCAATTCAAATGTGAGAGCCTCAACACCATCAAAGTTCACCTGCCAATGTTTTAGAGAAGTGGTGAGCTTTAAGCAAGTAGTGTTACTTTATTACCAGGTTTAGAAGAAACTGAGATGAGGGAACTGTTATTTGTATGTATTCTAGAGAGTACAGAATAAAAACATACAATAAAAAAGTAAAGAATATTTTAAAAAGCAGAATGTGGAAGAAAATTTCATGGTTTGAGTTTATTGATTATTTGCAATTTTACCTCCTATTTCCTTTAAGGAACAGATAATTATTCTGTTTGTAAGTGTGATTTTTCTGTTATCCACTGTTTGGTGCAATTTAAGTATTCAGAATCCCTGATAAGTTAGGTAAATTCATAAACAAAAACCCATTGATATTGAGTCTGACTCAAAGTGACCCTATAGGACAAAATAGAACTGCCCCATGGAGTTTCCCAGGAGTGACTGGTGGATTTGAACTGCTGACCTTATGGATAGCAGCCAAGCTCTTAACCACTGCGCCACCAAGGCTCCACAGTAGGACAGAATGTTAAGTTGAATGATTACAGTCAGTATCATTCTTTGGGGTATTACTAGCCTCACTCTATATTCAGAGTGGTCCTCAAATTTGTGATTTACATAATTAGTTTTACATGATTGAGCCTTTGCTTGGCTTTCACAGCTGAGTGTACAGTTGGAGAACACACATGTGAACCAGAAAGGCATCCATACTTGCCCCTTGGTTCTCTTCAGTAAACACATGACCTACTATAGATAACACCCACTTGGTCACAGATTTCTCACCGTGGAGGGACTTAGTCATGCAAAACATGGTTGCCATATGGAACAGATTGTAACTACTGATGCTCACGGCTATGAGCAGATGCCATAAATTCTCATATTCACCTTGATCATTTTTTTCTGGTATTTGAAATTGATGTCTAATTGAATTTACCACAAAATCCAAGAGCTGGTCACAGAAAATTCCGTTTGGGTTTATTGGTTAAAGATAGCCAGCCTTGTGAAAATGTTCTTTTTTTTTTTCCCCCAAGGTAAGCTCTGTAAGACTAACAGACCTATTTGGGACCATTGCTCCAAATGTAAAGCTAACATGTCCATGATTTTTGTCTTAAAAGTACATTTGAAAATGTTCTCACTTTTATTTTTGAGAGGTGTGATCACAATGATATGATGCATGTTTCAGTTACTTAAAAAAAAAAGAAATTACTGTTCAAGTAATTTTTAAGACCCACATTCACTTAGCAAGGGGTAGGTAAGACTTTTGGTGGCTGGCCACTAAACATGATGAGGGTTGTTGCTTAAGTGTTCTGGACAGGACCACAGGGAAGCATTATCCATCCCTGGCACAGACCAGCAAGGACAAATCACGTCTCTGGCAAAGAGTTTGACAAGTGAAGGCACGATTCTGAGCCCCAAACACAATCAGAGGCGACCGTCATTCTTGAGTGATTACTGTTCACTATCAGTTTTACACACTCGACAGGCCTTTGGCCGAAAAAAAAAGAGATATAACTAAATATTAAGCAAGGAATGTATTTATATTACATTTCTTAAAAGTTAACGTAAATAATGTTTTGTGCATAAATATTACCGTTAAACCTATACATCAATATCAACTCCAAATAACAGTCATCATTTAGAAGAACAATTAACAAATAGGCGGGAATTGTTTTTTGATTCCATTTTATTCAGGGGCATATTACTTTAGGTTCATTTTTAAATATCTTAAGCTAAGTTTGCTGTTGAAATATGGAAGGTTTAGAAAAAAATCAAAGCTTTTCATTTATTCAAAGCTGCTTGATCTTAATCAAGGTACAAGCTAATAACTACAAGAAGAGATAAATCAGGTAGGCACAGCAGCAGAAACACATGTGCTTATTGATTTTCCTTCCTGAAGATACTAGTCTTTGGTCTTGACAAATAGCATCATATATATTTATATATATGAATATTTAAGGCAGAGTCTTGCTGTGTCATATAAACATCAATGTCTTTTATCTACTGGAAAATTCTACTTTATTTTCTGTACTCTTTATGATAAAGATTTTAGTCAGCTGAAGTTTAAATGCTTAACGACAGGCTACCATGTCTATTTTTCTGATGATATGAGAACATTAGAGCTAATTTATTACTGTACAATTAAATTTAGGATATAAGCATAAGTGTATGTAGAAAATAATAAAAATAACTTATATATCTATGACCCAGAGTTAACAACTGTCCATAAGTCGATGTGTATCCTTCTAGTTTTTATAAAATAATTTACATAGTTTGCCAGACTATAAAATATACCAACTTTGTAAATGACTTAGAAACACATGTATAAAAGTAGATTCGTTAGCATTCATTTTGGAAATTCAGTCACATCTGAGATTCTCAAAAATAACATTTGTATGTTAAAAATCATTCTTCTACAAGATATTTAAAATGAGTGTTGTTGTCTCAAACATTGGAAATTATTGTGTTTCATTCCAGTATCACTGGTAACAGAAATCATCTTAAACCTTCTAACAAGTTCTCCTAATTAGCATGCTACACAACACTTAGAAACTGAAGAAAACTACAAATGTTGGTGTAATAGGTAACCCATGTCATTTTGAAGTAGTTTTGACGAAGATGGTTATATTAATTTCATTTTCATGTTCTGACACTATTTTGCAAAGCTGGCTAAAAGAAATTGCAAAGTCATTTAACAGTTATTCTGATTTTTTTTTTTTTATCCACTGAATTTCTTATGGAATGGATTCCTACTTACCTTTATTTATTTGTTTTGATAGTCACTCTTAGTGGAAGTTTCTACTTCAAATATCTTTTATCTGATTTGAAACTAGTCGTCTTTGTCCTACCTGTACAGAGTCCCTTTTCTCTTCATCCCTAATAGGGATTTTCATCCTATAAGACAACCCCCAACAACATCAGTTTTCAGTGTGATAGGTCAGAAAAGCAAATGGCGTGCCATAAGGAATAGAAGTCTTACTTTATGCCATTTCACTTTAGGGAAGAGGAACACAACAGTGATTTTCCTGAAGCTCTTATCTCAATGAACAGAATTGGTAACTTTGCTGATACATTCTTTATCTATTTCTATATATATTCATGCTTCTTTGGGAATGCCTGCTAGCAAATGTCATTTTGAAGATAAAGCTTTCCAAGAGTACAATTGCTCACTCTGAAGATGCTTTCCACTCATGTCTGGGTACAAGCTTTCACAATAGATCAGTTCCTATCCATATTATCTGTAGGCTGTGGCACTGTTCCAGGTTCTGCTCTGCCCCACCTATCTTCTCATCCAAAACTCAGGGTGAAGGAGCAGCCCTGACTTAGTATGCACTGTTTTTCATCTGCGACACGCCGTTCTCAGTTAAGGCAGAGGAAAAGAGAAGACCAATTAGCAGAAACTTGCAATATCTCCCATAGTTTCTGCTTAGACATGGATGAGTCAACTTTACTCACAATCTAGTGGCCAAAACTAATAGGGGACATGCTTTCCCCAACTACAGGCAGTATAAGTCATAAAGTAATGAGCAGAGATCATGATCCTCTAACAGGGATGGGTATATAGAAGTAATTGAGAAAATTATTCCCACACTTAGTAATCCACGAATGCTGAGCGTTGGTAGAAAAGTATTGAACCTAGAATTCAGCTCTTAGTACTGACCATGTAATACACGACCATATGATTTCATTTCCTATCCCTCTACTTCCTTCTCCTCTTCTTTAATGAAGCACCTGTCCTACCTGTTTAACAAAGTTCAGGATTAAATGAGATGATACATGTTGAAGTGCATTGTTGGCTATGACGAGCTACACAAATACAAATCGTGAAAATGTCAAGGTAACCAACATTCCAGGGACTCCTGAGGTGCCCGTTTTTGTCTAAACCCCATGAACTGTGGCTGCCTTTAACTTCAGTGGATAAGATGGAGCAGAGACTAGGGTTGCAGCCATCATCCCCACCGCCCACCCCCGGTATCGGAGCAGTTTAAATCATTTCCCATTTTGAGTTTAAAAATTTTGTGGGATGGAACACCTCCCCCTAGAGTACCTCCAAATGTTCTCTCTTTACTTTTCCTTGTATTGTCTCATGCTTTTTATCTAATTAAGAGGGAAATTTCTCTGGGAAACATTTGCACACTTTATTATACTTTTTGTTTTTTTTATTAAGAGAACCTCCTCAAAAATTCACGTATGTAGTGATAAGGAGATTTTGGCATAAAAGTGAGATACAGTATTTTCCTTCAGACATATAAACTAGGCAACAGTGAGGCACATTTCTTCCAGAGTTTGAGGTCACTACCAACTTACGCATTAATTTCTATAGAGAACAGATAAGTCCCCAATTTCTATCTTTCCATGAGTTATGATAGTCCAGAATGCCAGTGTCCCACTTTCGTGAAATAGTTTTGTCAACTTCTCATTTATTCTGTGGCAATATTTGGAACACAATTTAACAAATACAGTTTGATAGTGAATTCAAGCCACAGAACTGGTTTCTTTGGAATGGAAAGAGCACATAAGGAAATAAAGACCATGTTTGTGTTTAGCTATAATTGACAGACTAAAATAGATACAATATGTACTTGGCATATTACATCTGCTACCAGAATTTAGGGAAAGCCATTGATGACTACCTGAATTCATTTCTGAAAAAAGGGGCATATTCATCTATAGCTGTGCCTTAATATAGATATGAATAGCTCTATATTTATACTTCACATTGCAGCAAATCTATAGCTATAATTAAATCTATACTTATTTCTGTGTCTTTCACATATGGCTTCCAAGGTTATCCTGGGATTCAAACTCTAGCTGGCAGAAGGAGGAAAAGAGAGAATGCATGGAATATTATGTGGTTAGCCTTTTGGGCCAGATATGGGGGTGGTATATGTCCCTGTATATTGACAGGGAGCAGCCAGAAATTCAGGCTGGTTTCAGAAGAGGATGTGGAACCAGGGATATCATTGCTGATGTCAGATGGATCCTGGCTGAAAGCAGAGAATACCAGAAGGATGTTTACCTGTGTTTTATTGACTATGCAAAGGCATTCGACTGTGTGGATCGTAACAAATTATGGATAACATTGTGAAGAATGGGAATTCCAGAACACTTTATTGTGCTCATGAGGAACCTGAACATAGATCAAGAGGCAGTTGTTTGGACAGAACAAGGGGTTATTGATTGGTTTAAAGTCAGGAAAGGTGTGCATCAGGGTTGTATTCTTTCACCATTCACTATTCAATCTGTATGCTGAGCAAATAATATGAGAAGCTGCACTATATGAAGAAGAACGAGGCATCAGGATTGGAGGAAGACTCATTAACAACCTGCGTTACGCAGATGACACAACCTTCCTTGCTGAAAGTGAAGAGGACTTGAAGCACTTACTAATGAAGATCAAAGACCACAGCCATCAGCATGGATTACACCTCAACATAAAGAAAACAAAAATCCTCACAACTGGACCAATGAGCAACATCATGATAAATGGAGAAAAGATTGAATTTGTCAAGGATTTCATTTTACTTGGGTCCACAATCAACAGCCATGGGAGCAGTAGTCAAGAAATCAAAAGACACATTGCATTGGGTAAATCTGCTACAAAGGACCTCTTTAAAGTGTTGAAGAGCAAAGATGTCACCTTGAAGGTTAAGGTGCACCTAACCCAAGCCATGGTATTTCCAATGGCATCATATGCATGTGAAAGCTGGACAATGAATAAGGAAGACCAAAGAAGAATTGATGCCATTGAATTGTGGTGTTGGTGAAGAATATTGAATATACCATGGACTGCCAAAAGAATGAACAAATCTGTCTTGGAAGAAGTACACCCAGAATGCTCCTTAGAAGCAAGGATCGCGAGACTGCGTGTTACATACTTTGGACATGTTGTCAGGAGGGATGAGTCCCTGGAGAAGGACATCATGCTTGGCAGAGTACAGGGTCAGTGGAAAAGAGGAAGACCCTTAATGATATGGATTGACACAATGGCTGCAGCAATGAGCTCAAGCTTAACAATGATTGTAAGGATGGCTTAGGACTGGGCAGTGTGTTGTTCTGTTGTGCATAGGGCCACTATGAGTCGGAACCGACTCGATGGCACCTAACAACAATAACAACGTGCGTCACTTCTGCCTACTTTCTGCTGACCATAACTCAGTGCCCTGGCCACAGCTAAACAAGAAACACTGGGGACTACAGTCCGTTTGAGGCTCCTGCTTTCTGGGCATAATTCTGTGGTGTGAAATGGGAGGACATATGTTTGGCAGACATCAAGTCATCCTTACTACACAGGCCAACACCGAACTTTCATTTCTAGTTATCACACATGAGCAACTCTATCTAAGGAAGTAGGGAGAGCAGAGAGGAGCACAGGAGCCTTAGATCCAGATACTTCATCTGTATTTGCATCCTATATCTGTCACTTATCAACCGTGGTTACTTTGAGAAGTTTATGGAAACGTCTCTAAATTTAACTTCAGTTCTCTCCAAAATGGAGGCCATTTACACATCTCGAAGGGTTGATGTAATACTGCATGTAAAGTGCTCAGCTTATAGCAGCCACTCAGTAAAAAATAGCTATTATCTAGAAAAGGTAATTCTGGCTCCTACAAAAATATTGATAGCTGTTCCTCATGTTAGTAAGAAGGGACAAGTGAAACCTTTCTGTGTAGAACTCATTTCTGTGATAAAGAAAAAAAAAATGTTCTGTCTATGCAGAGCTCTACCATGTTTTAGTTAAAAGCTGCTGAGTATCAATCCTGCCACCCACATCAATGCTGGCTGTCAACAAATATATACATTTAGACCAAAACCGTACGATAAAGGTAGAATTATTATTGAGATTATTTAATATAGACACCAATATATTTAAATGGCTCTTTTATAACCTTTATGTTTTTCCTCTAATTTTTTATTTGCAGATAGACTGTAACTAACCAGCCACACTGTCATTTGGGTCATAAATCAGCCACCATCACTAATAAAACAACTTGAAGTTCATGGCCTGGCTGATGGTGATGATTTTCGTTATCTTACAGCATGGGGTTTCATATACATGTTACGGCTAATAACCAAACATTGACTTGAACTTAAACACTATTTAAAGTTATTTGTAGCTGTAGAAGCTTGGGATAATCATTATAATTCAAATAGCAAATACAACTCGAACTCATCACCATGTTTAAGCAGCATGGGTATAGCATAAATAAGGCAGGAGACATCTCAGGCATCTAAACATTAATCCGTACAACCATGATAATTCCATTGTACAAAATTAGTATTACCTAGCTTTCAGTTCTATTGGGGTGAGATTGGTAAGGTGATTCAGGGGAAATTTTGGGAAGCATTTTTCCCAACTTTTTTCTTTTCTGTATCTCTTGTTTCTCATTAAGGTATGCGTTTGTGAATTCAGAGAAGAATTCAGAAGAACCTTGGCATAATTCCTTAATGACTGAACACATTTTTAACTTCCAATTTCTGCTCCCCTTCATATTCTTCTCAAGCAGGAAAAATGTGGTTGTGTTATGTGTTGACATGTAGGTATGTCATAAATGGCCTTATACATTAGCTGCCTATTTACATTTTATGTTTAATACATCATAAAATTCCCTACTCCTAGTTCCTTGAAGCTGCATACATTGGCATGTTTCAAATTGACCATGATGTATGAGTCAACATCAAAAATTACTCAATTATTCTTTAAAAATTTTCATGCAATATAAATTGAATAGAATCAGAAAAATAAATAATATGAGAAGCAAGTATTATAAGCAAATACTTGCTGTTCTTATTCTTAAATACTGATGCCCTAGTTGTTTTCAAGATTTCTTATGTTTTACGAACGTAGCATTTTAGTTGAATTAAGCATTTTAATTCCCTCCTAACCATTCAATAATTGGTTTGAGGGAGGCTATGAAACAATCATGAAGTATGCCATGTTTCCACAATTTTACAAATAGAATATTAATAAAGAACTAAAATATCTTTAGCCAGTGATAAAGGGAAAATGGTAATTGTGAGATAGAGATCTGGCACTCTTCTCTCATAGAAAAATTAAATAAAGTACAGAAAAACAAGTGGAGTTCCTTATGCAAAATTAAGTAAATTAATTATATCTTTAAAAATTATCAAAGATGATTTTTTTTTTGTAGGAGCATCCATAATTTTAATACGTACCCTACTTTCCAGACATTATCCGATCATTTTCGTGTATCTCTCACTAGACTGCGGGCTTCTTGAGGGCAAGCGGGCATGTATGCCCATATTTGTAGCTCAATACAGCCACAATAAGTGGCTTATAGGAGTCATTCAATTCATTCTTCAACTGAAATGGAAGAAAAGTTAAAATATACTATTTTCTCGTGTGATATAGCATGATTTGTCAACAGGAATTCATGTAATTATTCTTCAGCAACGGATATGTTCTAATTGTGATCTAATACCCTCAATATATATAATGTACATACTACATCGTTTTGATAAAATTTTTACTTTTTACTTTTTAATTTTACTTTTTGCTGTGTTATTTCAGGGAAAAGTTCCATTTCATATAGGCACAACTGAAAAGTACAAACTCAGAAAATGCTCAACTATATTTTTTAGAAAACAATATAACTTAGAAGATGACCACTTAGAAAAATTCGTATATATGAGGATTGGATATGAACCTAGATTTTGGGTAGGAGTGTATAATCGTGGTCAGGACAACATACTTCAAACTGTTTAGGTCTGTAAAATGGGAAGACCATCTCTTCTCTGTCTCTGACAATGTTGTTTTAAGAATTCAATATGCTTACTCTTCACTTTTCAAGTGCTTGTTATACAACATTTCACATTTACAACAATAGCAAAAAAATCTACTATTCAACTATTTTGTGCGTTAATGACATATGTCTGGCAGTAACAAATGCCAAGGTGCGAGGTGAGAGTAACACTGGCTGTAATGGTTGTTTATGTGTCAGCTTGGCTGGGCCATGATTCTCAGTAGTTTGGCAGTTATATAATGATGTAATTTGGCAGTTATATAATGACATAATTTGGCAGATATGTAATGATGTAATCATCCATCATTTGTGATCTGATGTGGCCATTCTCCATTTTTGCATATTTCCGATTTTCACATAACAACTTGATCTTTGGAACCTACCCACATTGATAAGTTAGGAGTTGGTGAATGTATATAATTGTGTGTGTGTGTGTGTATTCAAATTAAGAATCAAAGGTCAATGGAACAGTATATTATCACTATTATTAGAAATCACATGCTTCATCATTTGATTTCATGAAATAGCATAGAAAATTTATTAATTGTTCATGGTGTCCCTCACAGCTAAAAAATAAAAAATATATTACTTTGTATGTTTTAGTTATTTCTTATTGTTCCTTTGAAAATGAGTTTTTCTTTAAAGAACTGTATTTAGAACAAATCTTGAAACAGTAAAAGCCTGTATTAAAAGAGGAAACAACAACAATAAACACAGAGTTAACAAAGACAATGCCGTTACTGATTCAGAGAGAAAGTATCGACTTCAGAGAGTTAATTCCTAAGTATTATAAATGCTTTTAAAAAGGACAGATGAAAACTTGGCTTGGTGAAAAAATGACTGCTGTTAAGGAAGAACCTCCTATGCGTTGTGCATAATGTTTTAAACATTTTAACTCTATAATGAAAATAATTTTCATAGTGGTCAAAGTCTGAATATTTGTTGATATATAAACAGAAAATTATCTGTTGGGAATCACTGTAGATCAGAGGCAACTTAGAAGACAGGCCTGGTGATACGCTTCTGAAAGGTCACAACCTTGAATGTCCTATGGAGCGGTTCTAGTCGGCTCACATAAGGTCATGAGTTGGAATCAACTTGTTGGCAACTAACAACAATAACATCAATTTTTTAGAAAATTTCCTTGAAATTTTCCCTTTTTGTAATCTTTTAAAATTTAATCCTGAATACTGGATAGCTGTCCTTCTCACGTGCTTCTCACCTTTAATCAACAACTATTAATAAACGCTTTTGTGATTTCCCTCTTTACATAGCCACCTCTCCCACCAAAATCTAAATTTTTTGATGCCGGGCTGTGCATTATTCCATATTTCTTCATTCATTCAGCAAATATATTTTATAACCTGAAACTCTATTCCTCGTTGCAGTCACAGTTGTGCACAGAGAAATCAGCCTTAAATAGGGAAGCTCAAGCAGCCTGTCTGTTGGAATTGCAGGAAAACAGAGTGTTGGGAGATGTGTGCAGGATGGTGCAGGTGGTTATGTGAAGATGTGGAGTGTCTGAATTTCAGGTTTAAAAAGTGGTGGAGTTACAGTAATGAGAAGATCCACAGTGTGACCCCAAGAGGGGAGGGCTGAGTTCACGATCATTTGATGTGAGGCAGCCAAGGAGCCCTGAGGTAGAGAGTAAAATGGATTGTTGGTGTGGACATTGAAGTATCCAAGAAGGACAACAGGAGTACCGGAAAAGGTAAGAGGTGCTAAAATATTCAGTGATGGAAAATGACATAATAATGCCATTTTTCTGGGTATTTTAAGTCAAGAAAGTTACAATATTCAAGAAATAATATTGAGAAGGTGCACTTATGCCCCTACAGGACAAGGCTATGGTGAATGTAGGAAAACAAACAAACAAACAGCCACTGCATGAGAGGACTGTAGGTGAAGCTTTGTCTGTAAAGATCAGAACCATCCTACCAGGTCTTTCCATAGCTTCCTAGCATATTATAAGACTTTAGTAAAAGTTTTGAGTGGGTGGATGGGTGAAAGGATTAATTGATGAAAAAAATGAATATATGAATAAACAAACAAAAAAATAAATTAATAAATTTCCAAATCAACAAGATTATCCTATACCTTTGGATTTGTCTTTTAGGTATTCCTTCCTTATTTTTCTTATTCTGTCTTCTGCCTCGGAATTATAGAGTAACAACCAACTCCATCCAACTTGAGTTCTATTCTTATGTACCTACATTCTAGAATGTTTCAGCGATTAACAAATAGCAGTCTGCCGTGGCAGACTGAGTATTGTTAGAATTGCTCAGATTTTTTAAATGCGAGCTCAATTACAGCTTTAAAAATAGCTACATCTATGTTTATAGTTCTAAGCTTTGTTAATTAGTTCCAACAACAAATCACAATTTACCACTGATACCAAAATTTACTGGCTTGATCGCATATCTTTGGCATATACTGTCAGAAAGATCCAACCACTGAATATAATATGTAATCTCAGCATTCAAACTGCTAGACCTGTTGGCATAGCTTGCATTCTTATTAAATGATCAGTTTTTTTTTTTTTTTATTCAGTACAATAAATAGCTGTGAAGAAATTGTGCACTCACCAGTTGTTTACGGCAATGGGGCTACAATTAAAAGTAAGAAGATGTATCTGCCCTTAGAGCTCTTACATTCTGGTGAGGGACAGGAGCCAAGTGAAACTGTATTTAACAATTTCACATATTAAACTACAAGGTTTTACACATGTAGCTTTGATAATAACAGTATTGGTTGGACAACCAAGCAAAATATATGTGTTAAAGTTGAAAGGAGTCCCTGGGAGGCACAAATCGTTAAGCGCTGGACTACTAGCTGGAAGGTTGTTGGTTTGAACCCACCCAGAGGCTCCTCAGAAGACGGGCCTGGCGATCTGCTTCCAAAAGGTCACAGCCTTGAAAATCCTACAGAGCAGTTCTACTCTGCACGTATGGAGTCGCCATGGCCAGAATTGACTCGATGACAATTAACAACAATGTTGAAAGAGCTGACTTATATACTTACTTGCTGTTTATTGCCTATTAGAGTTTTATGTAAATTTCTTAACCTCCCTAAGCATGCTGCCTTTTCTGCAAAATGGATATGATGTGGCACATACCTGGGAACAGGTGGGCAGATTAAAGGTGATTCTGTATGTGAGACATTCGGTAACACTTGGTGATCAATAAGTTTGTTCAGTTTTTTTTTTTTTTTTTAAAACTAAGGTCTTTCAAAGCTTTAAGAATTCTGATCATAAAAATCATAAAATTGTTTTTGTCATTTTTTTATTTTCTGTTGTCATTATAAGTTGTGATTGTATATGAACTTTAAGTGCTACAAGTAGTGACTTTATGAGCTATTTATAATTGAAAATTAACCCAAGACTCCAAAACCATTCTCTTTAAATTTGTACTTTCACTAAATGACCATTCTCCCATGCTTAAAGGTATTTCTACTGAGAAGAAACATAATGCCCAAAATACATAATTAGCCCCAAAATTATTCAGCTATTTTTTACCACAACAAAACAAAGCTTCAGCAATGCCACAGCAGCATTTAATTAATTCACCACGTACATATTAAATGGGAAAATCATATTAAGGCTCGTGTCCCTGCAGAAATTCTATTAACCTTGCTCTCAGCAACAGAGACTTGGCAGGTTCTTTAATGCCCATTTGTATTCACTTGTTGTAAACACCTGCTTTTCCTAAAGCCATGAGAGCTGCTCACCCACCACCACGCTCAAAACAGCAAAGGAACAAAAGACAGAGCAGATTAAATATTTTAAAAATCTAAGGAAGAGGTAACTCCTACGTCTTTTAAACTCCTCCTGAAAGTATCTAAAAATGCTTTTCTAAATAATTTTTTATGAGTTTCACATAAAAAAAAATGGATAAAACACATGCATAAAAAAGAGAACTTTAGCAGAGGCTCAAATATAAATGCTGATTTAATACTTCTAAATAAATATTAACATAGACTTTGGGAGTGAATTAAAAGATTAATACACAAATAGCAAGTGAGATTCATTCAGTGATATTAAGATGTATAATAGAAAATTCAATATATCAGGAGGTTGAAGAAAACTGTATTATTAATTAAAGATTGTAAAAATATTAAATAAAAGTCAGAACTCATTTCTGATTGAGTTTGACAAATTTAGTTAAAAATACCACAAAGAAAAATAATTTTATAAATATTTAGTATAATTTTTAATGGAAAATTCCAAAGCATTCCAATTAAAATCAAATGTATCTCTTTGACTACTATAATGTAACATTCTCCTGGACATGTTAGTTAATGCATCTACATAAGAGAATAAAATAAGAGGCACAAATTAATAATTTTTTTTTTTTAATCTTCAAATTGGTAGTGTAAAACCAACAGTGGTGGGTGTATTTACACCACAGGAATTGGCAATGCTAAAAATCAGTGGCCCCTCTGGTCCCTGGAAAGCTGGTTGTTAAACATTTACCAGCACACTACTGCTGTTAGCTGTCAATACCTGTGTGTCTCTCAGATACCTCAGATGCAACAGGTTTATGGAATATTCATCTTTCCCAGTCTGGACCACTCTACATCACCTGTTGCCTTTCTCCTTTAATGAGATCACCGTCTATCCAGACAGCCACACTAGCAGCTGTGTTTTCTAGCTTCTCATTCATAGCTCCCCTCAGAAGTTATCTATCCACTTCACCCTCCTCAGCAATCACTCTGCCATTGCTTTCTCTCATGTGCGTTATTACAATGTTCTCCAAAGTGGTCTCCTTGCTGCTGGTACCTCACTGCTGAAAACTTAACATTCGATACTGTCAGAAGTATTTTCAAAAAAAATGCTCCTAACGCATTGCTTCACTGCTTTAAGATATTTTAAATTTAATTTTCATGAAATGTTCAATTTAAAACGAAGGCCTTTCCCAATCTGACACCACCCTAGAATTCTCAGGTCATCTCTTATTGATAGGCCAAGGCCCCGTTCTGCTGTCACTTCTTTTGGAAAGCTAACTTTGACCAAGTCCCCAGCAGAGACTTTTGTAACAGCCACCTTTGACTCCCTTGCTCCATTCCCATAGTACAGCACTCAGCCTTTCTCAGACCTGAAGGATTTTAGCTTTTGCTTACGTTCCAACTAATCTTCTCTCTGTCCATTCTCCACCTAGATGAACTGCATTCACATGTCCGGGTCTCACTCCTCTGGCTTCTCTGTGAATTTCTAGTGACCTACCACAGGCTGAGTTAGTCACTTCTGTGGTTTCACACACTTTGTAGTTGTATGCAGTCGCTCTTCCCGGTGAATGTAAATTTCTGTAACATGAGAACACATTTTTGCCTCTCCCTTGTCTTTATCTAGCCAGTCTAATAAGGTCTTGCAAATGATAAGTACTCATTAGACAGCTGAAGAAATGACTCAGTACCTTAACCTCCATGGAATAGCTTACAAGCTCAGAGCAGAACACCAGATTCTGGAAATTGCTAATGGGGACAAGAACACTTACTGCAGAAAAACATACCCATGGCAGCAGGGAAGGAGACACAAAGGTTCAAATTCAGGCATGAAGGTCCAAGTAAGCCAGCCTCCCAGGTTTAGTTTTTATAGAGGTCACCAGCTCTACAGGGCTCACTGAGGTCTAAGGATATCATCATATTGCAAAGATGTATAAAATTGAGCTCCACAAAGTAATCTTGGATCCTCATGAAAAGCTCCATTTATGCCTAATTTTTTCTAATTAAGAGTCAAAAAATAAAGAAGTAAAACACACATACACACACCCCTTTAATTTATGTGTTATAGGTTGAATTGTGTCCTTCAGAAGGATCTGTTAAGTCCTAACCCCCAATACCTGTGAATGTGACCTTAGTTGGAAATACGGTCTTTGCAGACCCAATTACTTACTATAACATGAAGTCACACTGAACTAGGGTGGATGGACCTTGATCTCTTTATGACTGATATCCTTATAAGAAGAGACAGACAGGGAGAGAAGATCACCATGTGAACACAGAGAGACGTACAGGGAAGACGGCCATGTGAGGATGGAGGCAGACTGTAGTTACGCTGCCTCAGGCTAAGGAATACCTGGGTCTACCAGAAGCTGGAAAGGGTATGAGAGGAGCTTCCCCTAAAGCCTGAACAGAGAGCATGTCCCTGCTGACATCTGGGATTTTAGACTTCTAGATTTCAAACAATACATTTCTGTTGCTTTAAGGCACCCAGCTTGCGGCACTTTGTTAAGGCAGACCTATACTGAGAACCAACAAAATCCCAGGGAATATGCTAGTCACTTAAATATGAGAAATAAAATATTTGTCATGTTATATCTACTAGAACAAATAAGTATAATAATAAGTCTAATATACATTTGATATATTAAAAGGTTGATAAAACATTCAAATGTTAGAATTTATCTAACATGTTCTGGATGTTACCTTTGTTTTCATTAAAAAGAATCCAGTTGCTTATATTTGTCTCCCCCCAACGTCCCAGTCCCACGGTTACGATCTCAGCAGTTTAAAGAATGGTGCTAGATGGCACTTTTGGTAATAAATACCACAGATTAGTATCTTCGTCTTATCTACAAAAATGGCATAAACAGTAATTGTGAGTAAAATCCATTTGTATTACAAAAGAAAATTACATGTTATTATAAGTTCGATTATAACTGAATGATCGTACGATTTTATAAATATAGGTTATCACAAAAAATAAACACATACGACAGAAAAAAATAAAAACCTTAGACAAATAATTGAGGACACTTTTAGAACAAAATTGTCTTTAGCACTCAGTTAGGTTACCAGTTCCCACTGTATCAGTTCCAACTCATGGCAACCCCAGGCGTGTCAGGGTAGAGCTGTGCTCCTCTGGGTTTTCAATGGCTGATTTTTCAGAAGTAGATCTCCAGGCCTTTCCTCTGAGGTATTTCTGGGTGGACTTGAACCGCCAACCTTTTGGTTAGCACCCAAAAGAGAGTTAACCATTTGCATCACCCAGGGATTCCTCAGTTAGCTTACAGAAAAAGAAAAAAAAAAAAAAAAACATTGCTGTTAAGCAGACTTCGACTCATAGCAACCCTATGGGATGGAGTAGAACTGCCCATAGAGTTTCAAAGGCTGTCATCTTTATGGAAGCTGACGGCCGCATCTTTCTTCCACGGATCAGCTTGTGAGTTTGAACAGCCGATCTCTCGGTTAACAGCTGAGCACTTCACAACTGTGCCACCAAGGTTCCTGTCGGTTAGTTTAGGGACTTCAAATTTCAGATGAAGTATGTAAGTTTTGCACAAGGTCACATATTTAAATGGTGTCAGAAGGTACAACCAAGAGACATCTAGGCCCCGGTTATACTCTGAAAATCATCCGTACACTGTATCCCAGAAACTGTGAGCGTATTCCTGTTACTCTTTGACAATTCATCTATATTTCTATATCTATGTACCTAATATCTACATTTTTTTTCCCTTCAAGCTGGCAAGTAAATTTTTTCATCTTTTTTCTATGATAATGGCAATTTAGACATCAGGTGTTTGTGATTGTATCCATTAAAAATTACAGAAGCTAGTGATACCTGCTTTTTGCAGCGTGAACACAGATACCTAACAATATTGTAGAGTGAACACATTCATTATACTATGAGAATAATGGCATAAGCAATCCTTACACTGTAAAGTCAATATTAATATATTATTTTATGAACATTAGAACCTGAGGAGTGACTGGTAATTTGCTCTTCATCGTTCTTTCCCAGGCACTGACAAGCAGATACTTTATCATCTTTAACTCTTCAAGTTTTTGTATTGGAAAATAAGTTTTTACTTCTCACTACCATTAATTTTTCAGTTTGGAAAACCTCAGAAGAATAAGATATTATGGTTATTGGTTAAATAAGCCAGGAAAAAGTCACCTATAAGAAAATTTGAGGTAACAATTTCTTTGACAAACTGTATACAGAATGAAAAATATCAGTTTTCAAAATTCAAAATTTAATTTATTCATTTTCTAATAATAGAAAGTTTTCTATTTTCTAAAAAAATTTTCTAATAATAGAAAAATTTCTTCTTTTCTAATAGAAAAATTTCTTCTTTCATATCATAACAGTGAGGCTGTGGTCATTCTCCTTTTTGTTGTCTGTTCTTTGAGAGCAATGGAAAAGTTTTTAAACATGTACAGATTAATGACAGTCTAAGCACAATATATTTTCTATTCCACAATTTTACACTGGAATTATTCATGATATCATATATCAAGAGCCCTGATAACACAATGTTAAGTGCTCAGCTACTAACTGAAAGGTTGGTGGTTTGAACCCACCAGTTGATCCATGGGGGAAAAGACCCAGTGATCTGCTCCCATAAAGATTACAGCCTACAAAACCTTATGAGCAGTTCTATTCTACAGGGTCAGTATAAGCCAGAGTCAACTCGATGGCACACAAGAACAACAGTATAATATATAGTAATATACACATATTAGTGTGTGTATGTGTGTTTATTCACGGGGAGAGGAACCCTGTGATGTCCTTTAATCCATCGTCACACTCCTTTGTCTCAGTGAAAACACGAGCCAGCCTCCTGTGGAGAAATAGGCATCAGGAAGTGCTTCTTCGTATCTACCATAAGAGTAGCCATGTTTGTTCTCTCTGCATTGTACATACCATGAACTGCTGGAAGATGGACTATATCAGTCTTAGGAGAAATGTAACCATAACCAGAACACTCCTTAGAATTGAGGATAGTGAGACTTCAACCCACTTGCTTTGGAATGTCACTATGAAAGATCAACAACTAGAAAAGGTCATCATGGTTGACAATGTCGAGGGTCGGTGAATGCAAGGGAAACCCTAGGTGAGATGAATTGACACGGTAACTGAAATATAGCAAAACAAAAACATGGCAACAATCATGAGGATAGCACAGGACCAGGCAGTGGCTTATTCTGTTATATGTAAGGATGCTATGAGTCAGAGCCAACTCGATGGCAGCTAACAACAACATGAAGCAGATAGTATGTACTAGCTAATTATCTTTTAAGATAGAATGCAGTTATCACGTCACTGGGTGACACAAGTGGTTGACAAAATTGGCTACTAACCAAAATGTTGGAGGTTTGAATCCGCTCAGAGGTGTTGGAAGAAACACTTGGTAATCTACTTTTGAAAATGTAGCCATTGAAAACACTAGGGGGTGCAATTCTACTCTGACACACATGGAATCACCATGAGATGGAGTTGACGAGATGGAGTTGACTAGATGGCAACTTTTTGTTTTTTTGTGCTAATAAATAACACCATCATATGGAAATCAAATATTTGGAGCACACGATAGAGAAAGAGACTGATTTTGGCTGATGTAATCAGGAAAGATTTCATGGAGTTGTAACAATTGCCTTGGAAGATGTGTAGCCTTTGGCAAGGTCAAGATAGAAGAAGACTTCTTAGATGGCAGAGGTGGAGGGGCAGAAGAAAAGAGAGCTGGCGTTTGTAAGAAATGAAAGTGGGGAAATACGAACCTGTATGGAACATCACAGTCCTGTGGTTAGGACTCATGCTACCACAAGACCACCTGAGCCTGGATTTGTGATACTAATCCATACACACCTTCACTGTGATGCTGTTTTCTTACCTACAAAATGGGAGAAACAGTACCTATAACATCAGGTTACATTAAGGTTTAAAGGAGTAACTGGCACATAGAAGTACCATATGAATGCTTGATAAACTTTTTTTTTTTAAGAAATGGAATATTTACTCTCACTCTCCACACATACACATAGGCACACACACTCATATATTCTGTTCTAAGTTATTACTATAAAGATGTATGACAAGGATATGATGATACGTAATTAAGATAATTAAAATCTATTTTCAGATACATAAACATAGAAGACATGAAATAGAGCCATGAAAGAGTTTACACGTAAAAGAGTTATATGCTTTAGGATAGGTGACAGATTTTATCTAACAATCGAATCCTTGAGTTAAAACAAATGTGGGCCAATAGTGCATATAAGATTGGAAATATAGGTTGGGAATAGGACATGGACTCTCCAGAGTATTTTCCTGGAAGGACATCCCTAAAAATAGATTCAAAGATGACCACCTTCATGAACATGTCGGTGATTCCCTCTGCAGTGTGATAAATTGTTTAGTATAGCCTTTCTCACTATGGTCTCCTAACTCCCACCCAGGTGATTAGGCAGGGTTATGCAAATAACTGTGGTCCGCCAAGGGGATTAGTCAGTTTTACCTTAAAAGAGAGCCAATTCCTGAGCAGAGAAAGAGCTTACCACCACCAAGGAAGGAGAGACTGGCAGCAGAGACTGGGAGGAGGGACCCATAGCAGAGACCTGTAGAAGATTTCACATTGGCTTTTTCGGCCCAGGGATTGAGAAAGCTGAGTGCCTTTAGGCAGAGACTGAAGGCCAGGGAGAAGCCTATGCCTGAGCCACAAATTTGGGACTTGCCAGCCTCCACAACCACCTGAGCCATTTCCTTTACATGGCTCATGAATTCTGTGAGATCTTGCAAAGAATTAGGGAACCTAAAGACAGGAAGGAGAGTACTGAGGGGAGAGGGAGTAGCTGATGTTAGAGATGTTGGAGCAGCTTGGAAAAGCTAGACATTTGGGACATCTTTGACCTCCGCCTCATAGGAACCAGCTTTGTGCTGATCCTTATAAAAGAAATTCGTTTACCGTCAGAGCAACCTGACTTTTTTCTTCTTGAACTCTTATTTGACGTTTATCATTCTTATAACTGGACCAATAAGCAAAATCATGAAAAATGGATAAATGGAGAAAATATTGAAGTTGTAAATGATTTCATTTTACTTGGATCTACAATCAAAGTCCATGGAAGCAGCAGTCAAGAAATCAAACGATGTATTACACTGTGCAAATCTGCTTCAAAATACCTCTTTAAAGTGTTGAAAAGCAAAGATGTCATTTTGAGGACTAAGGTGTGCCTGACCCAAGCCATGGTATTTTCAGTCACCTCCTATGCATGTGAAAACTGGACAATAAGTAAAGAACACCAAAGAAGAATTGATGCCGTTGAGTTATGGTGTTCGCAAAGAATATTGAATATACCGTGGACTGCCAGAAAAACCAACAAATCTGTCTTGAAAGGAGTACAGCCAGAATGCTCCTTGGAAGTGAGGGTGGCAAGACTTCATCTCAGGTACTTTGGACGTGCTATCAAGTGGGATAAGTCGCATGAAGGACATCATGCTTGGTAGAGGGTCAGCAAAAAAGGGGAGGGTCTTTAATGAGATGGATTGGCACTGTGGCTTCAAAAATGTGCTCAAACATAACAACAATTGTCAGGGTGGCGCACGACCGGGAAGTGTTTTGTTTTGTTGGGCATAGGGTTACTATGAGTCGGAACAGACTCGACGGCACCTAAAACAACAATTCTTATGTCAGTTTTTAAATTCTTTAATTAGAGTGCCTTCTACATGTCCTATCATCCCTGCTGTTTGTAAACTGTTTGAATGGACATCTACAAATCTCTGCAGTATCTAACATAATGCCTACTACGTGATAAACTTTGAAATATATTTTTTCAATTTAATTAATGAGAAGATGCTACCTTAAAAAAAAAAAAAACCTTAAGAGGTTAATCATTATAATTAAATATATTGATTTAATATTTTTACATAAAGTAGTTTTCAGAACATGATTTAGAAACAATAATCTAGTAAAATGTCCTGTCAAGCTTCCCTTAACGCTTATAGAGATGGGTTTTACAACTAAATAGGAAATTAATAACATTCAGAATTTTTGAGCAAGGGTTTATGTTTATCTAATTCACAGTAGAAAATACTATTTAAGCATTTTAAAATGTTTTCTTTTTCAGCTTATGCTGAAATATGAGAAACTTTGAACATAGATTTTAGAAAATGCTGGAAACAGCTCTTTGAGTTAAATTACAACTGACTATGGAGCCTACTTTTTGTGGGCATTGATTAATGGAAAGTTCTAAAGCCAAGATCTTGGCCCATAGTATATTTGATCCCTGAGCCTCTCATTCTTGGGAAGTCCAAAGCATGCATACACATTACATCCACCTACTTTTTCTCTGGCTAACAAATACTACAGGGTCTCTGGGTTGTGTAGCTGGTTCACGTGACTGGCTGCTAACTAATAGGCTTGAGGCTCAAGCCCACCCAGAGGTACCTGATGGTCTGCTTCCAAAAAATCAGCTACTGAAGACACTATGGGGTATAGTTCTACTCTAACACACATGGGATCACTATGAGTTAGAATCAACCCATGGCATCAGAATAAAAAAAGAAAGAAAAAAAGAAAGAAAAAATGCCCTAGTTGAACTTAGTATGGTTTTTTGAGACTTGGTAAGCTTATCACATATTTATATATTAAATACATATCAGGGTCTCTCATGTACTTATGTATTAAATACCTATCAGGGTATCTCATATATTTATATATTAAATACACATCAGGGTGTCTCATATACTTATATATTAAATACACATTAAAGTCTCATATATTAATACATTAAATACACATCACGGTCTCTCATATACCAGGGAATAGGTGAGATGCAGGGAGTGTATTTCTAAGCCAGATACATTCCTTCTGCTCAGTGAGTGTTCGGTCAAGTGCAGGCAGATAGCAAGCCAATAGGATCCATGGGCAAGCTTCACTGAGAGCACCTGATGAGGCAGTCTCTCCTATTTTAGAGTCCAGGGGCAGCTTGCGTACAGAAAGTGGAGTCTATGTCAAGGTGTGAAGAATCTGGAAGACTTGCCTGAGAGAAATACTGGTTCCAGGCTGAGTGAGCAGAGTATTCAAATTCCTGGAAGAAGGGGCATCATGATGGGTTGAAGACTGTGGGTGGGCTGTGGACTGCAAGGTGGCAGCCTGGGCAGTGAGGGGCAGAGGATGGGAAGGGGTAGGCAGGGGGTCTTCAGAATCTGTTAAGGAGCTGGCACTAGGACCTGAATGCAAAGTGTTTGTTTCCAGAATTAAATCCATTCTCACAGTAAGTAGACCCTCTAGTTTGAAGACATTTAAAGAAATGTGCCACAGGCTTAGGGGTAATTGTGTAATAGGGATACCAAATTATTTTGGGGCATCATAATTGGAGTAATTATATAGTCTCCGAAGATCACAGCTGTGAAATCAACAAATTTGAAGGTTTTAACAGACTCTTTAAGTTTATCTTGCCCTCTCTTACTAGGTATATTTGACTTTGATACATTGCAAAGAAAATTAGATTTCAAGAAACAGTAAAAAAGAAAAAAAAAATCAGTGCAAAAGGAAACAAAGAAACTTTAGAGAAGATTACAGCAACCCATTCCCATCAAGTCAATTCCAACTCATAGCGATCCTATAAGACAGAGTAGAACTGCCCCACAGGGTTTCTGAGGCTGCAAATCTTTACAGAGACAGACTGCCACATCTTTTTCCCATGGTTTGTTTGAACTGTTGACCTTTTGGTTAGCAGCCAAGCACTTAACCACTGCTCCACCAGGGCTCCCTTAGAAAGATTAGCATATATTATATTTACATATTATATAAAAAACAAATTATCACATAATCTTTGTAGGCCTTTTCATAACAATCATAGCAATACTCAAGAAATAAAAATTCCAGGTCTAATATCTGCCATCATGGAGATTAGTCCATACTGGGCTCATTGAATTAGAAAACTTAGCTGAAAGCTTTGCGGGTATTTACATGCATAAATCTAAATAATCATCTACTTAATCTCCTTGAAAAAAAGAAAAGACAAACTTTAATCATAACTGAAATATGTGAATAAAAATATGTGGAAAGTGCATGAAATAAAACTAGATCATTTAAAGTATTAATATTTAAATTAATTTCTGTACAGATCTTAATATAACAAATTATGCTATATATGGAGAGATATTAACATATATTTTATAAGAGTTGAGTTTAAAAGAGTTAAATTTTGAGAAGTGGCTATCAGTCTTCCAGTTATTGTGCTTACAACTAAAAGCAATTATTTTTGCATAGTTTCTTTTATTAATTCAAAAATATTTATTGAGCACCTACTATACAGTCTGTGAGTGGTGCACACTTGGTGGCAAATGAAGGGTTGGACATTCAAGTCGACTCGGAGACACTTCAGTAATTTACTTCTGAAGAATCAGCCATTGAAAACTCCAGGGAGTGCAGTTCTATTCTGACACACGTGGGTTGCCATGAATCAAAATCAACTTCACAGAAACTGCTTTTTTTTTTTTTTTTTACTATAAGGCTTGAGCCTGATACCAGTTATGTAGTGATTCAATTTGTTCCCACCTCCTTCTATTAAAAGTTATGTATGGTCGTTGCTCTGTTATTATAGTGAAGGAGATTCATTTATATATATATTTACCCTCCAAGAAAGTTAATGACTATGAAAGAAAAGCTGTAAAACTAGGGTAAGAAAAGACAGCCTTTTGAAAAGTGACTTATGTTAATTGGCAAAATAATTCTATTATGAAAACATTCTGCATCCCACTTTGAAATGTGGCGTCTGGGGTCTTAAATGCTAACAAGCGGCCATCTAAGATGCATCAATTGGTCTCAACCCACCTGGATTAAAGGAAAATGAAGGACACCAAGGTCACATGATAACCATGAGCCCAAGAGACAGAAAGGGCCACATGAACCAGAGACTTAAATCATCCTGAGACCAGAAGAACTAGATGGTGCCCAGCCACAACCAATGACTGCCCTGACAGGGAACACAACAGAGAACCCCTGAGGGAGCAGGAGAACAGTGGGATGCAGACCCTAAATTCTCATAAAAAGACCAGACTTAATGGTCTGACTGAGACTAGAAGAATCCTGGCAGTCATGGTCCCCAAACCTTCTGTTGGCCGAGGACAGGAACCATTCCCTAAGACAACTCATCAGACATGGAAGGAACTGGACAATGGGTAGGAGAGAGATGCTGATGAAGAGTGAGCTACTTGTATCAGGTGGACACTTGAGACTGTGTTGGTATCTCCTGTCTGGAGGGGAGATAGGACAGTAGAGAGGGTTAGAAACTGGCAAAACTGTCACGAAAGGAGAGACTGGAAGGGCTGACTCATTAGGGGGAGAGTAAGTGGGAGTATGGAGTAAGGTGTATATAAGCTTATATGTGACAGACTGACTTGATTTGTAAATGTTCACTTAAAGCTCAATAAAAAAAATTATTTAAAAAAAAGTATCTTATGATTTTTGATTGGAAGGTGGACAGGCATTAAGTTGGGGGAAAAGAATGAGAAAGGAGACTCCAGGCAAAACTCTGTGGCAAGAGGACACCTTGTAATTTTGAGGAACTGAAATGGTTCCTGGAACTCAGAAGGCGAGATGGAAAGAAGAGCAAGATGAGCTTGGAGAGTAAAGAAAAGTTCTAAAGAGGCACAGCATGAGGGCTTGAGGCTTGGGCATATCCTTAACCCTTATTCTAAGAAGGGTGATAAGGTTACACCAAGGAGCTGACACGATCCAGTTCTTCTGTTTTGTGGAGAACTCATGAGAGGAGAACAATGGATGTTGACAGATCAGTTAGTGGATAATTGCAGTTGTCCACTCAAGAAATGATGGTAGCTTGGACTGAATGTAGTCTTGGAGGTGGATACAGGTTAGTAGAGAGAGGAGGACGAGTTGGTGATGTGGTATGAGATTATCCGGGTCATGTGTTTAAAAGTTCATTATGGCTGATAGGGTAAGAATAGGTTACAGAGGAACAAGTTTGTAAGAAGTTAGAAGACTATGGAGATGGTCTAGTCTAGAGAAATCGGTGGCTTTTTACTAGGGTGGTGATTGAAGGAGAAGTCAATAAGGCTTCTGGATAAGTGAATGTGGAGTTTGAGAGAAATAAAAATTAAGAAATGCTTCTACACTGTTTACGATAGCAAAACGATGGAAGCAACCAAGGTGTCCATCAATGGATGAATGGATAAATAAATTATAGTATATTCAAATAATGAAATACTATGCAACTATTAAGAAGAACAATGACTCTGTGAAACATCTCATCACATGGAGAAACCTGGAAGGCATTATGCTGAGTGAAATTCGTTGCAAAAGGACAAATATTGTATGAAACCACTACTATAAGAACTCAAGAAAAAGTTTAAACACAGAAGAAAATATTCTTTGATGGTTATGAGGTGGTGAGGGAGGGAGAGGAGTATTCACTAATTAGATAGTAGACAAGAGTTATTTTAGATGAAGGGAAAGACAGCACACGATAGAGGGGAGGTCAACACAACTGGACTAAACCAAAAGCTAAGAAGTTTCCTGAATACGACCAATTGCTTCGAAGGTCAGAGTAGCAGGACAGGGGTCTGGGACCATGGTTTCAGGGGACATCTAGGTCAACTGGCATAACAAAATGTATTAAGAAAATGTTCTGCAACCCACTTTGGTGAATAGTGTCTGGGGTCTTAAACACTAGCAAGTGGTCATCTAAAATGCATCAATTGGTCTCAACCCACCTGGAGCAAAGGAGAATGAAGAACACCAAAGACACAAGGTAAATATGAGCCCCAGAGACAGAAAGGGCCACATAAACCCAAGACTGCGTCAGCCTGAGACCAGAAGAACTGGATGGTGCCTGGCTACCACATAGGACTGCCCTGACAGGGAACAAAACAGAGAATCCCTGATGGAGCAGGAGAACAGTGGAATGCAGACCTCAAATTCTCGTAAAAAGACCAGACTTAATGTTCTGACTAAGACTTGAGGGACCCAGAGGTCCTGATCCCTGGACCCTCTGTTAGCCCAAGACTGGAACAATTTCCTGAAGCCATCTCTTCAAACAGGGATTGGACTGGACTGTAATACAGAAAATGATACTGGTGAGGAGTGAGCTTCTTGGCTCAAGTAGACACATGAGACTATGTGGGCAGCTCCTGTCTGGAGGTGAGATGAGAAGGGAGAGGGGGACAGGAGCTCATTGAATGGGCGCGGGAATACAGGGAGGAGAGCAGCTAGGAGTACATAGCAAGGTGTGTATAAGATTTTGTATGACAGACTGACTTGATTTGCAAACTTTCACTTAAAGCACAATTAAAAAAATAAAAAAGATATGCTTCTATTGGCCATGCAACTGGCTTAACACATTTTTAAACCTCAGCACAACCCTTCTGTTTAGACAATTTTATTTTCATTCTACGATCAAGGGAAATGAGCTCAAATAGGCTGAACAACATGTCTAGCATAACATAGCTACTTAGTGACAGAGACAGCTTTGAGTTCCAAAGTCAGTTTGAAGGCAAAGGGGCTCTTGCCCCTGCACCTTGATGCCTGCTTGAAGACAGGATTCTTGTTCTGTCAATAACGTTCGGAGAAGTTAAATGGCCTACAAATTATACATGCTGGGAATGGTTCTGCAAACCAGGGTTTATATTTTAATATTTATCCTTCTTTTTCCACCTCAAATTTCACATTGATGAAACCTATTATTGCCATTTTTTAGAATGACATCATAACTTAGAAGAAAGGGGTAGTGCCACTAATTACTTACGGAATTAATGAGAATTATCTCTACCTTTTAATTGCAAAAGGATGCACTAACTATATGCCGAAAGAATCATCAGTAGCCCTGGAGGAAGAGAAGAAGTGTGTTTCTTGGCCATACCCGTCCATAATAGGCACTCCAGAAATATTTGTTGAATGAAAGATTGAATTATTTATCCCTTTAATCAGGTTCTATCCTATAATAAATGACAAGTAACCTTTAAAGAACTTTGTTGTCTAAGGGCCATTTTTTCCCCATAGTTACTGTTAAAGCATAATATTACAACAAAATTTCACATTGTAATGGTCAGTCCAAAATATACTAGTATTGACTCAACATGTTAAAAGTATATATATCATTCTACTATAGAAAAGAACCACTTAATCTTTGCATATAGAAGCACATGACTATTAAAAGGCTTTGCTACTGTTATTTGTTTTGTTCTGTTCTGTTTTCACATGGCACAAAGCAGAGACTACAAGTTCTGATTTCATTGTGACTTATCTGTGCCCCTCATGATGCACTGTGTTTGAAGGAAGACCGTTTTCCCCACAAGTCTCTACCCAGGTCAGAGATGTAGAATCCTTCCAGGGTCCCCCAGCAATGCTGTCAAGAGCACATAAACATAAATTAAAACAGAGAAAGCAGCTTGGATGTGAACATGCTTTTGAATATAAATATTTTATTTTTATGCTTGCATTAATCAAACATTCTGCATTTCACAAGCTAGTGCTGGTGTGATAAGCGTGTTTTCAGAACGGGCTCTGTACCACCACTGTGCTAGACAAGGAGACTCAACGCTAAATCAGAGCCCTGCCCTTTACGAATCTTAGATGGGTGGAAATAAAAGTGTAATTTCAGGTCACTGAAGAGTCGAACTCATAAAAAAATAAAAAAGAATAAAAGCTCTTACTAAGCACATTTATGCAGAGCCTGGATTGATGGCAAATGTTAATAGGTCTATACTGCCTCACTTTTTTTTTTTCCTTTCTGGTATATGATAATTTTATGACTAGCAGTATTTTAATGTAAGTATAGTATAGATCATACATATTATTAAAATGATAATTGATTCAGCTAAAATGAGGTGTGAAATCAATGTCTGACCAGAGAACTTTCATCCTTCATCAGGACAGAGCAGGGACTCTTTGCACAATAATGGTTGAGAGCACTCACTCTTTCTGTGGATTTTAAGCTTAATTTAGTGATTCATTCAGAGATTTAATTGCAAAATAAATGCATATGTCCTCAGCTTTGCCTGTGATTTGAAGCTGTAATAGAAGATGAAGCAAGTTGGTATAGTTTATTGTTTTCTTTCCAAAGAAAGGAGATAAGGTGAGCAAAGAGGTGCCATTGCCTCCTGCTTCTGCCAGAGCTGCCAGGGCTGTGTCTACTTCTTACTCTTTACGCTTCCAAGTAAATATTTATGTTGTTCTTGTTTGTTTTGTTTTCTTTTTCATGAACATTGTGAGATTTGACAAGATCTGAAAAAAATGCAATTACTGTAATGGTAGTTAATAAAATAATCATTCATTCCCTCACTCATTCATTCTTTTCATTAATTATTTACTGGATTGTGAAATAAATCACATAAAATGCTACTGTACTCTTAACTTTGCAAACATTCACGGATCACTCTGAGTAGGGTCATGATTTCATAATCTATTTTTAAAACCAGATATTTTTAAAGAGTTTTTTTTGTTGTTGTCATTGTTAAGCTATTTTGGTAAGTGCTTTTTCTAATACTTTTCACCACAAGGCACCAGTAGGTTCCTTGAATAAGCACATACAAAATTTGATTTGGGAAAATGATATTTTTTCCATGGCTTGTTCAGATCTTACTTTTACTGGAGTTACCTTAAAGTTTTAAATATTCCTAAACTCATTTTTCTTATTCTTCCCAATCTTTCAGGCCAGCCCTTATTTTTAAATGAAATATTGAGCTATGTCTTCATATCATATGTCCTAAATCTCTTTACCAACAAACTTTCCAAAGAAACATAAAGCTTTGTGTTTTAAATATGCGCCCCCCCCCGCAAAAAAATAATACAAGGACCATCCTTTTTTACATATTTAAAAATTCGAATACTAAAATTTTCTCGTAAGATATTCCATTTTCATGGACTATTGTTAGATTTTATTAACATAGTCCCCCCCACCTTTTTTAAAATCTACTTTGCCATTATCTATGAGTTGGAATCGACTTGATGGCAACGGGCTTGGGTTTTTTTGGGTTTTGCCATTATCTTATTATACAGTGCCAACTACCAGTTTTTCAGCGACAACTTTCATATTTGTACTGCCGAAAATCTGTATATCAACTATAGTGTTCTGTTGTAGATGGAATCATGACATCATTCAGTACCAACAGCAAAGGGCTCGCTTTGCTTCAGGAAATTTATTGTGTCATCTTGGAAAGTACAATTTTGGATAACTGTCTTAAGGGACAATAGAAGTAATAAAATTGACAGGCAAAATACCTTATAGAACTTTCCCAAGATCCCTGGTATATATAAATTGGAGTTAAAAATTCAGAGTTGGATGATCTCAAATATAGATTATTCTGTGAAAAATGGGAAAACATTAAATAATTTTTCCACTCGTTATAACAGCAACATTATTTCTAATAGGAAAAAAATTAATATATCTTCCAACAGAATAAGAAAACCAGTGGCTGTGGATTCGATTCTGACCCATGGCGAACCCATGTATGTCAGAGTACAACCGTGATCCACAGGGTTTGCAATGGCTGAGTTTTTTAAGAGTGGATCTCCCGGACTTTCATTCAAGGCATGCCTGGGCAGATTCTAACCGCCAGCATTTCAGTTGGCAGCCGAGGCCATTAAATGTTTGCACCACCCAGGGACTCCATAAGAAACATAGAATAAGCAAGTTGTTAAATCTACATTTTACTTGGAAAATTGCTACTGAATTATTCCACTGCAGTTAATATGAAGAGTTATGTGTGGGCTTACCACAGCTGTGCGTGGTTTATTTCAATCCACTTCTAGGCAGACTAGTTAGCTACAGCTGCCTAAGATGTGTTTAGAAAATTATACACTTAGCTTGTTAACTCTCGATTTCTGCAGAAGTACAAGGATTGAGGTATTCTGAGTCTAATTTCCCAGGAGTTTATTGCCCAGCCTGTGTATAAGAAAAGGTGTGTTGTTGTGACTTTCCATCGTCGGAAATAAGTCCAATCGATGTGAAGAGTGAAGAGGAGCTGTACTTCTAATAAAATGAGAAGGTTCTTGAGAAGAAAGCACTTAGTGAAAGTTCTTTTGTGCATAAATTAAACAAAACCAGTTGCTACGGAATCAATTTCCACTCATAGCGACCCTATAGGACAGAGTAGAACTGCCCCATAGGGTTTCCAGGGAGCAGCTAGTGGATTCACACTGCTGACCTATTAACCACTAGCCACCAGGCCTTCATATTTTAAATAAGGACCTCAAACCTCGAAATAGATTAAACAGGGATCTCAAAATAGATTTTCTCAAAGAGTTTCCCATACCATGTAACCCCTGCAGTCTTTATTTTTTGAGCGTAGCATTTCAAAAGTTTACGAAGTTAGAAGGCAGCCGTAACTATAACATGGAAGTATGAATAAATTAAACTGCATAAGTGGCCATACATATGGAAAAAGCAGTAAACAACAAGCAAGAGATAGATCCAGGGTAATTATAAAAGCAAATTATTTTACATTTTACATGTTGATAGCTATTAGTGCTTAATATTTTTCTAGTGATTTTTTTTTTCTCGTATTTCCTATGGTGGCTAATTGCTTGTTCAAACATATCAAAATGTCCTCAGTGTTATTAATAGTTGCATGCATTTTTGTACTAAATGAGTGCTACAAACTTTAGAATTAAATGTTTCAGGAGAGAAGGAAGAGCAAAGCTAGTTCATGCAACAAAATTTAATTGTTACCTGGATTTCCATGCCTTGCCTTTCGTATGGACTATCTTGGGTTTAATACTAAAGGAACTTGAAATATCTATATTTCTTAAATCTAAAACAAACTTATAATACAGAACTGTAAAATGTTCTCCGCTTGTATGCTAATTTTTAAATTTAGCAATTTTTTCATTGAAAACGTTTTAAACAAAATATGATTTAAAATTTAAAAACATTTATCAAAATATCATCTGTAAGGATTTTATTATTGTTTTATTTGGGACTACCTTCTAGGAAAGATCCCTGGTGGCGCAGTGGTTAAGTGCATGGCTACTAACCCAATGGTCTTTGGTTTGAACCCACTAGCAGAGCCGGAGAAAGGTGTGGAAGTCTGCTTCTGTGAAAATTTACAACTTGGAAACCCTGTGGTGCAGTTCAACTCTGTCCTAAAGGGTCTCTGTGAGTCAGAATGGACTCAGTGGCAGTAGGTTTGGTTTTCGTGTTCTGACCTTCTAGGAGAAGGAAGTGAATTAAAATGAAAATAGTTTAGCCATGATTTGACAACAGTTTTCTAAACCTTCGGTATGGTTTTATCTCTATGATACAAAAATCAGAGGAAGTTTCATCCATCCGTTCACTTAAACCATATTTCTGACTTACCTAAGATGTACAAGGCATGTTCAATAACCGGACTACGAAGGATACCACACACATGCCTTGAAGAACCTCACAGATTACCTGGGAAACTGCAGATACCAGCCGACTAGAACAACAGAAGGTGTTTAGTGCTCTGTTAAAATTCATCTTCTATAGAAGAAACATTCTCTTGTTACTTCCCAGATTAATGGCTCTTTGGCAGAGATCCTATAAAAAAAAAAAAACCTAACCCCTTGCCATCCAGTCAATTCTGACTCATAGCGACCCTATAGGACAGAGTAGAACTACCCCATAGGGTTTTCAATGCTATAACCCTTACGGAAGCAGACTGCCACATTAGTCCCCCTGGAACGGCTGGTGGGTTCGAACTGCCAACCTTTCAGTTAGCAGCCAAGGGCTTAACCACTGCACCACCAGGGCTCCTGAACAACAACAACAAAAAAACCCATTGTCGACAAGAAGATTCTGAGTCATAGTGACAATGTAGGACAGGACAGAACTGTCCCGTAAGATTTCCAAAGAGAGCTGGTGGATTTGAACTACTGACCTTTTGGTTAGCAGTCAATTCTTAACCACTGCTCCAGCAGGGCTCCAGAACAGGGTCACAAATTCTAATGCCTCCAGAGATGGGCCTGGTGGTGTTAATATGTAAACAGGTCACCTGGTTTAAGGTCACAATTTGCATATTAAAGAAGGGAGAATTTCTTTCCAAATTTTGTCATGTTGGGCTCTTTCCAACTGTTTTTAGTTTCAAATTTTAAATAAAGAAAGCCTTTATTGTTTTCAAGAAATCCTTCATGGTCTTTAACTCACTACAAGGGAAGAGGCAGTTCAAGGTGGTAATAAATGGTGAGAACCGCCTGCTGAGCAGCACCTATGAAGGCTACAGGGAGTCAGGGTCTGTGCTGAGCTAGGGTGCATGCGCCCTGTCCTGGCTATGTGAAATGGCCTTTGTTGTGATTCTTGGAGAGATTCGAGAAATCCAGATTTATATGACAAGTCTTCCATTTAAGCTGGTAAAACAAATCAAACGGTATTTAAAACAGTGTAGGCACCTTTACTGTGCAGACCAAATAAACCAGGTTTACAGGACACGCTTTGCCCACATATGGCAGGCATCTAATCTCTGCCATAGGAAGTATAGGAAGTGGAATTAATTTCTTTATATACTTTTTTTTTTTTGCTATGAAGGGAATAAAGAAAAAAGGAAAGGGGTTGCTTATTGTCTAACTTCTTGTGCATTTTGAAAGGCACATGAATTTTTCCTCATGTTCTATAATAATTTATGATCTGCTATGTTTATGTGTATATGATAAACCTGTTAAGATAATGTTGACTCTGCAAATGGCCACCAGCTTGTTATCTGTCTGAAGGTCAAAGTCAAAATGTCAGCTGACTCTGTCCTGGAGGTTCTTCCTGGTCCCTGGCACCAGTGTTGTGGTCTCTTGTTGGATCTTGTTAGAATCTAACATTTCTGACATGTTCTAGTTCTCTTAAATTGACTTTAAAATAATAAAAATAAAATCTTATTTTGAAAGGCAACACTAGGCTATTACTATATTCACATTTTTGTTCCATTTTTTTTTAATTCACATCTTTAAATTATTCTTTACTTAATAACTCTCTGCATGCTATAGAAATAATTACATTTCTAATTAAGTGAAACCATGCAGTATGAGTTGAGTTTTAACCTCAGCTTCTTCTGATTAAAAAAGTTAAAAATAATACACTAATTTGGGGGCTAGGTTTTGGTATGCCTTAGTCTTTGACCTCTGCTTTACCTTCTTGGTTTTTTTTTTTTATTTCCCTTTGTTTTTAAGTCTCACAATGACGATTTCGATTCCTCTGTTGAAATCAATTGGCTTTTGTCTCCTCATGTAGTTATGCCCATGAATTTTCACTCCAGGAAACCCAGTATTTGGTTCCTGCTAGGACTTGGCCTCACCCAAATCTGCCTAAACTTGGCTTTCTTTTCCTGGTCTCTTCTTGGTGTCTCATGCTCACGCTTACCTGTCCCTTCACCTCTCTTTTTATTTTATTTTTCATGTTTCATTTTTTTTTAATTAACTTTTATTGTGTTTTAAGTGAAAGTTTACAAATTGAGTCAATCTCTCGTAGAAAAATTTATAAACACCTTGCTATATACTCCTAATTGCTTTCCCCCAATGAGACAGCACACTCCTTCCCTCCACTCTCTCTTTTTGTGTTCATTCAGCCAAATTCTAACCCCCTCTGCCCTCTCACCTCCCCTCCAGGCAGGAGCTGCCCACAAAGTCTCATGTGTCTACTTGATCCAAGGAGTTTATTCTTCACCAGTATCGTTTTCCATCCCGCAGTCCAGTCCAATCCCCGTCTGAAGAGTTGGCTTTGGGGATGGTTCCTGTCTTGGGCTAACAGAAGGTCTGGGACCATGACCTCCAGGGTCCTTCTAGTCTCAGTCAGACCATTAAGCCTGGTCTTTTTATGAGAATTTGAGGTCTGCATCCCACTGCTCTCCTGCTCCCTCAGGGATTCTCTGTTGTGTTCCCTGTCAGGGCAGCCATCAGTTGTGGCCGGGCACCATCTAGCTCTTCTAGTATTAGGCTTATGTAGTCTCTGGTTTATGTGGTCCTTCCTGTCTCTAGGGCTCATAATTACCTTGTGTCTTTGATGTTCTTCATTCTTCCTTGCTCCAGGTGGACTGAGACCAACTGACGCATCTTAGATGGCCACTTGCTAACATTTAAGACCCCAGACTCCACTCTTCAAAGTAGGATGCAAAATGTTTTCTTAATAGATTTTATTATGCCAATTGACTTAGATGTCCCCTGATCACCTCTCTTTTAACTGGATCTGCAACGTTTCCTTCTGCTTCTCCTGCTCTATCAGGAAACATCTTTTCACCTTTCCTGTGCATTTGACATCGCCTTTCCAACTGCATTGAGTACTTTTGCCCTTTCTCTTTCCTTGATTCTAAAACTTCTTTAATTGTCTGTGTTTGTAGGTTGAGAATTTGAAGGGGATGACAAGTGACTAAGAGCCTGGTCTTAATAAATAAACTTTCTGTGCTGTGGTCCTGGGTCCACCATGCACTAACTGTGTGGCTTTGGTACTGGGTCCACCACGCATCAGCTGTGTGGCTTTGGTCCTTGGTCCACCACGCATTGACTGTGTGGCTGTGGTCCCGGGTCCACCATGCATTGACTGTATGGATGTGGTCCCAGGTCCACCATACATTGACTGTGTGGCTGTGGTCCCGGGTCCATCATGCAGTGACTGCGTGGCTTTGGTACTGGATCCACCACGCATTGGCTGTGTGGCTTTCGTCCCCGGTCCACCATGCATTGACTGTGTGGCTGTGGTCCTGGGTCCATCATGCATTGACTGTGTGGCTTTGGTCCTGGGCATACCATACATTGACTGTGTGACTGTGGTCCCAGGTCCACCATGCATTGACTGTATGCATGTGGTCCCAGGTCCACCATGCATTGACTATGTGGATGTGGTCCTGGGTCCATCATGCACTGACTGTGTGGCTTTGGTACTGGGTCCACCAAGCATTGGCTGTGTGGCTTTGGTCCTCGGTCCACCATGCGTTGACTGTGTGGCTGTGGTCCTGGGTCCACCATGCATTGACTGTATGGATGTGGTCCCAGGTCCACCATGCATTGACTGTGTGGCTTTGGTCCTGGGTGTACCATGCATTGACTATGTGGCTTTGGTCCTGGGTGTACCATGCATTGACTGTGTGGCTGTGGTCCTGGGTCCACCATGCATTGACTGTATGGATGTGGTCCCAGGTCCACCATGCATTGACTGTGTGGCTTTGGTACTGGGTCCACCATGCATTGATTGTGTGGCTGTGGTCCCAGGTCCACCATGCATTGACTGTGTAGATGTGGTCCTGGGTCCACCATGCATTGACTGTGTGGATGTGGTCCCTGGTCCACCATGCATTGACTGTGTGGCTTTGGTACTGGGTCCACCAAGCATTGGCTGTGTGGCTTTGGTCCTCAGTCCACCATGCGTTGACTGTGTGGCTGTGGTCCTGGGTCCATCATGCATTGACTGTGTGGCTTTGGTCCTGGGTGTACTATGCATTGACTGTGTGGCTGTGGTCCTGGATGTACCATGCATTGACTGTGTGGCTTTAGTACTGGGTCTACCATGCATTGATTGTGTGGCTGTGGTCCCAGGTCCACCATGCATTGACTATGTAGATGTGGTCCTGGGTCCACCATGCATTGACTGTGTGGATGTGGTCCCGGGTCCACCATGCATTGACTGTGTGGCTGTGGTCCCGGGTCCACCATGCATTGACTGCGTGGCTGTGGTCCCTGGTTCATGATGCATTGACTGTGTGGCTTTGGTACTGGGTCCACCAAGCATTGGCTGTGTGGCTTTGGTCCTCGGTCCACCATGCGTTGACTGTGTGGCTGTGGTCCTGGGTCCATCATGCCTTGACTGTGTGGCTTTGGTCCTGGGTGTACCATGCACTGACTGTGTGGCTGTGGTCCCGGGTCCACCATGCATTGACTGTATGGATGTGGTCCCAGGTCCACCATGCATTGACTGTGTGGCTTTGGTACTGGGTCCACCCTACATTGACTGTGTGGCTGTGGATCCAGGTCCACCATGCATTGACTGTGTAGATGTGGTCCTGGGTCCACCATGCATTGACTGTGTGGATGTGGTCCCTGGTCCACCATGCATTGACTGTGTGGCTGTGGTCCCGGGTCCACCATGCATTGGCTGTGTGGCTTTGAGCGAGTTACCACCTTTCCCTGTGCTGCTGTCACATCATCTGTGAAACAGAAACAATCATAGTAACACTGAGCTTATAAGGTCAAAGGAGAGAATATGGATTAAGTGCTTAGCACAGTGAATGGAAAATTGTAAGCATCAATGAAGCTTGCTATTAAGGATATCATTTTATTATTATATTATCATTTATAATTCATGTAAATAAGTGCATGTTGAATGTATGCTAAAGAAAAGAAAGGCGTACTGTTTTTCTACTGAAATACACCAGGGGAAAGGGATCTTAGATATGTCTGTCTGTTCTAGGTCTCTGAGAAGAAGACATCCAGATGGTATTAGAAGTGCAGGAGATTTATGCGGGGGGGTGGGGTTGAGGAGGGGGAATTCTTGTGAAGGATAAAGGGGGAGAAAGCAGGAGAAGTGAGAAGAGTCTTTGGAATACAATGGAGGGTTGACAGGGGTGAAAAGATAGAGGGAGGGAAACATTGGGTGGGAGAGTCTTAGACTACAGTGTAGCTCTGAGAAAACATGGGTCAGAGCAGCAAAGCTCCCAAAGCAAATGTTGCTCATTGGAGGAGTCTCAGGTTTGCAGTAATTGGCTGAAAGTGGCCCAGGGAGATGAGGCCTCAGTGTGATTGCTGTAGAGGCTCCAAATGGCAGGAGGTAGAGGCTGTCTGTTAATCCCATGTCCTGCAGCAGTTTCTCTTGAAGGATATCCAAGAGGTGCACCTCCACGGTAACCACAACATGTAATTACAATAATGTCTGATGATTTTTCACTCAAATGGGTTCCAGAAAATCCCCTTTAGAAGTGGCATTAAGTAGAGAATTGAGAGAGAAAAGCACCTTAGCCAAGAGAAAATGAGGTTAAAAGTGCCTCATGTAGAAAATGAGTTATGGCCTGGAGACAAATGAAGGGAATGGCAGGATTTGGGAACCTGAGAGTTCTTATATGTCTCTGTCTTTGAGAAGCATAGAGAAAGGGAGAGACAAGTATGAAACGTCTGAAGGAGCAGGTCATGCAAGGATTTGCAAATTACATTAAGAACTTTGAACTTTATGCTAAGGACAAAGAACGTCCTAGAAAGGTTTTAGTTTTGAGCAGTGACAGGAAATAATTTGGTTTTGTAAGGCTCTACCCAGGTCTTGGTAGAGAATGCTTTAGAAAGGATTAAGACCAAATGGAAGAGTTTTTGGTTCAAGTAAGAAATGATGGTGGCTTGTGCTATGAGACGAAATGAAATAGATGGATTTGAAATACATTATGTTGGTTTATATCACTTGAATATATGACCTGGGTGGGAAATACATGCTTTCAAGGTCATTCTGCTAGAAAGATGATTCCTGCTCAGTAAGAAAGGCCAGTTACAGAACTGATGTTCAAGGAGATTCTCTTGCTTCAAATTGTGCACTGACAACAACTGAGTGGCTATTTGTGAAAGACTGACAGAAATTTCTATTCAGCAGTTTTGCTCTTTAAATTTTACTGACCTTTTTGTCTGGGTTACTTAAATATGAATTATTAATAACTTTATTATATCCTTGGACACAGAGGTTGTAACTTCTATACAACATTGGACTAATTATGTAAGTTCCAATATGTGACTTCAAAAAATCATTCCTAACAAAACTACGTACAAGTTTCCAGAGATTTAATATGAACTCTCATTTCTACCTCCCTAAAGGTATTTTACTCCTACAATTCTATTCCAAAGCCATATTTCTTAGCCCCTTTTTTTATTAATATTACCCCACAACAGTCACATTTTATTGTATTTGGTATAAACATTTATTAAGATTTTTTACTCATTTTATGATGAAACAACAAAAAACAGAGCAAAAAATAATTTTTAAATCCACAGTCCAACTCAAATCTGTTAGTATTTATACATTTATCTTTTCAGACATTTTTCCCATTGCAAGTTTACCAATTTAAGGTTAGAACAGAATAAAGACGGTATATGCTCATAAGGTGACTGTGTGGAGGTAGTGTCTTGGTCATAAACAAGTGCCTATGTAAGTGTTTAAACAGCACTGAAGCATCAACCTTCAGGTGTAAAGGAAAGCAGTTACCGTTCGTGCCTCTCAAACACAAGACAAGGCGTTTGACTGAGGTAGAGAACGCAAGTTCTAAGACTGAATGAATATTAAATCAAGAAACAATACTGCCTTAATAAAGTAGCTAAATTGAAGCCAGTGTCAAATGAAGGCACTCAGAGAAAAGATAGGCAGATCGGCTGAAGTCTCAGAATTTATTGACTAAGTAGAACTTGTCATTTCACAAAGCACTCGATTTAAGGCCTTTCATGTGTTAATCTCAATGGATAATCATAAGGAAAACTGCGGTCTTATTGGTTATTTCCAAGCCAAATTACAACCTTCTCTTAAACTAGTTATTTTCATTGCTGTTGTTGTGGGCTCTCTCATAGCAACCCCGTATTATTATTAGGTTAAAAGAAAGGAATAGGTTTTAAGAGTTATTGGCTGTACCTCATAATACAGTTCTATGGATGGTTTGAAAGGAGAAAAAAACAAAGAATCTCATTTTTAGGGGCACATATTCCAAATGGTTATATTTGCTGTGTTTATTTATGACCGTGGATATCCACCAGCCTTTCACCACAATTGTAGGTACAGGCCTAACCTGGTTGCATTGTATTCCTGCTTAGATGTTGGTGTAGTTTGTCTTTGCACAAAAGATTCAATTAACTTCTTGTTATGTCGTACAAAGTCCTTAGTGTTTGAGCTAGTGTATGAGTTCAGTAAATGTTTAGTAATTGATTAATCACACAGTCAGTGTAATAAAAGGCTTTGTTGGCTTATTTTATTTAAAAATAAAGCATCAAATGCAAATCTTTGTACCACTATTTGACCCCCATTCCTTATTTTAAAAAACAGCATGAATATAAAGTAGAGCTATGGAATGTAATTAGTAATAAACAGAATGAAGAAAAAATGCAATCTCAATGTCCGAGTGCACATACCTGCCATTTTAACAACTAAACATGCAATCTGACTTCATTCAATTTGTGCTTATACTCATCTTTCTGCAATTTGACTTCACTTAATTTGTCCTTGTATTTTTCCTTCCATCATCACTTCCTTTCTCCCTCCCTTCTTTCCATTTTTTCCTCTTTCTTCTGGCCTGGGTCACCTCCACCTTCTGCAAAGTTCAAGCTTCTTAATATTGGCATTTTACTGGCTCCATTCTGATATTGTGAAAGATGAATTTAATTTCTCCACTGAGAATATTTCCTCAGTGGTTTAAATTATACAGTGGATGTGACTTTAAAAATATATGTCATCTCATTCCAAAAAAAAAACATCTAGCTAGGTTGTCTTTAACCATTTGCACTTGGAGATAGTGCTGCTAAATTATCAAATCATGGCATTTCGAGGTGTATCTTGGAGTTTTTTTTTTTTCCCCCTTATTTTATTAGAATCTATTGCATTTCATTGATATACATTTGAATCAAATTGATTACTTTAGAAGAATTAAGAGGATTTAAGAATAGGGTTGGTGGTAGCTGAATCCTATGAGATTTAAACTTAAGACCTCAAACTCATCGCCAAACTTTATTAATTGAGTTAACCAGGGGAGAAAAACAAAATTCCATTTATTAATTGCCCAGAAGTGGCAGGAATTGCATTATGACAGCCGTTTATAGAGTCGTTTCATGCTCTATAAGTGCCTCTGTGAAAAATGTTTATGGAAGGTAAGTTTGGAAAATGCTGCATAAGTATTCAAACCCATTTTTTTAAATTCATAATACACATTAGCTTATGTAAGACACAAAAAGCTAATCAATATACATTTTGGCTAAATTAATTTAGGGACAATTTTTTGTTGTTTTATGATTTTCATTATACTATTACCATTTTGTTAAACATCTTTTGAAGAAAAAAAAAATTGCCCAAGACTGTTTTACATCTACTGCTTTTCCTTCTTCCCCAGCTTAGACAAATAGCCATCCTTTTCACTATTTGACAAAGAAGAAACCAAGGTTGAGAGAGAGTTTACTTATTCAGAGTCTTTCATAAAAATTAGGTGACTGAGCTGAGACTGAGATTGGAATGTAGTTAACTCTGTCAGATTTTCCATGAGCTCATAGCAAATATTTTTATCCCAGCAAATAAAATGGGATAAAAATGGTCCATCCTTTGCCACCATGGGCCCTCTTGATAGCCTTATCAGTCATCAACATTTCTAAAATTATAAAAATCATTCTTGACCATTTTCATAATTTTCAATAGTTTAAAATAACTATTTTTAAAGAATATTGAAAGTTATAAAAATGACCCAGATTGATTTTTGGAACACAGTATGACATACTGGATTTTATTATTCCAAGAGAAACCCTACCACTTTTGTGATTAAAAAAAAATTAAAGAAAAATATAAATGTAGCCCCCAAATTTAAAAATATTATTAATGATGTGGCTTTATTAATAACATAGAAATGGAATCTTAATGTAGTAGCTCCTTTATTTTCCCTTTTGATCTGAACAAGCTTTAGTACACAAAGTACCCACAAGCTCACTATTTTAATTATAACATATTTTTAATTGGTTGATTAAAGTAGAATCATGTTGACATTCAAAAACTACATTTTCCTCTAGAAAGTGACTAGTTTTATATAGTAAAAAATTTTACTTGTTGAAGGAAATTTTTAAAAGTTGCTTCATCATATTTTACATAACAAATAGACTCTAAACTTTTCCTGTAAAGAAAATCAGTCTTTTAGGTAGTTTTTCTTTTCCATAAATCTTGTTTAAAAAGCCAGTGAATTTTATATGTCATTATTTTTTCTTGACTCAGAGTAGTTTTTCACAGGCTGGGCCTTATTTGTCAGTGTAGGCCATAGCGTAGGCTCTTAAGAAAAAACACCCAAACAAAAAAACAAATGAAAAAACAACAACTGTCCCTGAACTATCTTGTCTCTCTTCATTGTTAATTGAATTTTGTTGACAAGAGAAACATTCTCGTGTGAAGAATTAGAAAAACCCCAGAGAGAAATAACATTAACTTAACCTCAAAGTGAGATGTTAATGATCTTTCCTGGGGACAATTTTAATAGAAAGAAAGAGTTGGGGTACAGGTGGAACATAAAGAAGCACTTGGCCGAGGGAGGCAAGCTTTATCTGTTTCAGAATTTTCCTCTGATTTAGCTGTGCGCTCAATGACAACAAACCCAAATCAAGTTTTTTATTGAATTCCATAATCCAGAAATCTAATAATCCTCCATGGTGCATGTGATGGTCAAGATCGCCTGTCAGCTTGCTGGTTCCATGATTCTCAGTGTTTATATGTGATCACCCCCATGATGGGATCTGCTGTGAGTAGCCAACAAGCCAAAAGGGAGTTTTCTTGGGCATGTGGCCTGCGTCCGAATATAAGTGGACATTCTGGCTTTTGCCTGGTCTGGATCCTGTAGCTGCCTCCTGTTTGTCTGACCTCTGATTCTGGGAGCTTGAGCCAGCAGCTTATCTGCTGATCTTGGGATTTTTCTATCTTCAGAGCCTGTGAACCAAAACCCTGCTCTCCAACCTGCCAATCTTGGGTTCACCAGCCCTTGCGGCTACATGAATCAAGAGAAGCCTGTTTCCTGATTCATAGACTTGGGACGTCCAGCCTCTACAACCACATAATCTATTTCCTTGATACATCTCTGTCTATATATATATTTGGAATCCCTGGTGGTGTAGTGGCTAAGTGCTACGGCTGCTAACCAAAGGGTCAGCAGTTCAAATCTGCCAGGCGCTCCTTGGAAACTCTTTGGGGCAGTTCTACTCTGTCCTATAGGGTCGCTATGAATCAGAATTGACTTGACGGCAATGGGTTTAGTATATATATATATTTATACACTTTCCCAGTTTTGCTTCTCTAGAGAACCCAGCCTAAGACAGGACTCTATCCCTTACTACCCATGTTCAACCTATTACTAAATTTATTTTTTTTTCCCTTGGAAATATCTTCTAAATATGTTTCTGTATCTTCTTCTCTACTGGCACCTTCCATGTCCAAAGCCCTGTACCCCCTTTTCAAATTTCTGCAGTAATCTATTAGCTCTTCTCCACATAGCCATTCTTATGCCTCACCAATCTGTTCTCCACTGAAGTCATATTTTCAAAATGTAAAAGCAGTCTTATTTCTCATTGATTAACCTTTCTAAAACACCACATCATTCCTTAAAGAAAGACCAAAACCTGTCATAGCATCTACAGAGGACTGCGTGGCCTGGCTCCTGCCAACATTTCCCAGCCTTGCTTGAACCCTCTTCTCCCTATTCTATGTTGTTTCAAGCACATTAGTGGCTCTTCCAATAGGTTAAACCTACTCTGTACCAAAAGTGATTTTTGTTGTGGTAGCGGTTTGTATTTACTAATCCTTTTTCCCTGAAAAAGCATCACACATCTATGGATGTGTACCGTCTTTGCCCAGTTACATTCTATTTATTTTCAGGCACCAGCCCCATCATATTAAGAAAAGTCTTAACTGCCCCAATAGGCTAGATCAGGCTAGGTAAGGGCACTCTGTTCCAATTTTGCCTCATCAATGTTAACATTTGACATATTTTGAATAAATCAACAAAAGGAAAAAATTGGCAACCCCATTTTCACATATTTATAATAATTTTTAGCAAGTTGTATTTAACCTTTAAATGTTGAACATGCTAATTTAAAAATAATGTGAATTCAACACATATGCAGAACAGTGTATAATATGTAAATCTTCAGTAAAAGTTAATAGTTATGGTTATGATCATTTTTTTAAAGCCTCAAAATACTATTAAATAGGGAAAATTATTCCAGGTTCAAAAAGTTTTATAAGGATATTTTATTACTAAAAATTATTAACAGAAAACTTCCAAAGTGGTTCATGCAATAACTACATGATTTATTACGCAATGTCAAAAACCTAAATTTTAGTGCAGATAAGACAACAATGATATAATATGAAATATTGGGCAGTTAAATCTAATTGTCTACTAGCCTTTAGCAAGGACTGTCTCATACTAACAGACTGATTGATAATCATAGGCTAAAGGGACTTCCAATGTTGAAGTCAGTTCCCGTTCAACCAATCTGATTTTTCATGCTAGCTTATGCAGCTTCTTTCGACTGATTCTAACCTAGTACTCCAAGGTCCCAGCTAACCCATGCACCTAGTAAACCTTTTCAATATTAATTCAGAGGTCTTCTAGATACAGAAGTAGGATTATTAAATATGTTACTTTGAGTAGTTAGGAATGTCATATACACTAATAACATGGCCATAAGGAAAAATTAGCATCACTCTTATTTCTTAACTATACTTGGAACTGTGCTCAAGATAGTTATGATCTCACTGATGCTAAAATGTTACAGCTAACTTGGTTTCCAAAATGCTAGATCAAAAAAAAAAAGTGTATAACCATGTCTTAAGGAGCCCTAGTGGTGCGGCCATTGAAGCAATCAACTGCTAATTGAAAGGGCAGCAGTTTGAAACCATCAGCAGCTCTGTGGAAGAAAGACATGGCAGTCTGCTTCCATAGAGATTAACAGCCTTGGAAACCCTGTGGGGTCACTGTGAGTCCAAATCAACTCGATAGCGGTGGGTTTGGTGGGTTTGGATACTGCATTTTTATGCATATGTAAAAATAAGTTCGTAAGTTCATTTGCCAGCCTCGCCCTCCCCGCCACAAGGTATTTTCCTAAGTGCTGCTATGTCAGTTTTTTTTCACGTGTTGCAGTAATTAAAAAAAAAAAAATTAGCATAGCACACTTTGTAAAATACCTCGCAGCGGGAGAGTGCAGCTGGCAAACAAACATAGAACGCACGTGTTATTTCCATAAAAATACAGTAATTTTTATATGTGTCCTTAAAAGTGATAACTAAAATAATGATCATATGAAGACAGTCAAACTCTCATTTTCTTTCTCACTCCCTTTCTAATTTCTGAATAGTCTGGTTTGTCCTCCAATTTTTTGTTATGTTTGTTTGTTTTTCAATTTACACAGACCTCTTATGTGCAGTTAATGAAACTAATACAAAGTAAAGCAGTTTTTCACACAGTATTGCCAATAGCTCATATGTGAAATCATAGGTTTCTGATCTAAATGAAAGAAGGAACTATTACTACTGATACATAAAGAACATATGAACTATTACATGGTGGTGCAGTAGTTAAGCACTCAGCTACTAACAGAAAGGTCAGTGGTTTAAAACCACCAGCCACTCTTCAGGAGAAAGAATTGGCAGTCCATTTCCTTAAAGATTACAACCTTGGAAACCCTATAAGGCAGTTCTACCTTGTCCCATATGGTCACTGAGTTAGAATCGATTTAACAGCAATGGGTTTGGTTTGGTTTTGGACTATTGACAGAGGGACACATATTGTTGCTGGCTGACCAGGCTTTGAGACCAGATTTAACAGTAGTGTATGTCTAAACCAAAAAAAAAAAAAAAGGAAACCCTGGTGGTGTAGTGGTTAAGAGCTATGGCCTTTAACCAAAAGGTCAGTGGTTCAACTCCACTAGGTGCTCCTTGGAAACCCTGTGGGGCAATTCTACTCTGTCCTATAAGGTCGCTATGAGTTGAAATTGACTCAAGGGCAGCGGGGTTTTGTATGTCTAAAATACAAGAGAGGGAGACAGAAACAGAAAATCTGCAGCAGCAGCTGAAGGGAACAAAAGTACTAGAAAATTATCCTTAAAAGAAGGAGGTGGTACCTAAAGTTTTTCTGTTTGTTTTTTATTTTTTAATAAGACCTTGTTATCTATCTGCTTCCTGTTCTGACTTTGCAAAGTGCTACAGAACAACCAGCATACATGCCCGAGGTACCCAACGAGCAGAGAAAGAATGGAAGGGAATACTTTGCTCTTTAAAGGAATATGAACTCGCATTTTAAAAAGCTTTTCCCACAGAAGCTGACTGAAAGAAGAGCTTCTTGGCTGGGCTTTCACATACATCCATGAAGTTGAGTTCAAATGTGCTATCATATTACTGTGGTGGGTTAGGATGTGAAAACCACCTTACAGCACTCATGAGAAGATAGTTTAAGTGGTGCCTTTCCAAGTCTGCTTTAAATTTTAGTACTTCTGTGGTGGTGGAAGGAACCTGCATCATTAAGACATATAGCTATGCTTGGTAACTCAGGAAACTTATTTTTCATTGGAATTCACTGTGATTCCAGAGCGAGTACATTCCAGAACTAAATGTCTAAGACACTGATTCACAGCAGAGAATGGCTTTGCTAACCCCCTTCCGAGTTCTGAGTATGCACAGGTGGAAACTGCCTGCCAAATAAATCTGCTATGCACCATTTCCACACCTGCTCAGGTTTTGAACCACTAAAAGAGGCCAAAAGAAGCAGGTTATTGAGACAAAGAATTATGGACTTTAGTTGACTCTTTAAGAAACACAGAAGCCAATATAATTAGGAATCCTAGGGTTGGGACTGCCTGGAAGCTGGAATGCACTGTGAGTGAGCTTTCCAGGTCTTTCTCAGAGAAGACATAACAAGAGCAGCTGAACTGCCAACCTTGACAGGGAGGTATATATACAGGCCTCATCAAATGTGATCACATGGCTAGTGTTTCAAGATTTAAAAAAAAAAAAAGTTTTAAACCCAAGTGTATAATAGACCCTCTGCCTTTTAAATACTGCATTGATATCAGTGAGGAAATAAACGAATTTGCCATTTCATTCTGCTGACAGAGAATTGAGAGGACGAATGCTTTAAGAACTGAAATGATAAACTTATTTTATAATCTTCTAGGCTGCTAATAGGAGCCCTGGTGGTACAGTGGTTGAGCGTTCAGCTGCCAACTGAAAGCTTGGCAGTTCAAATATACCAGCGGCTCCTTGGAAACCCTATGGGGCAGTTCTGCTCTGTCCTATAGGGTTGCCGTGAGTCGGAATCAACTGCACGGCAACAGGTTTAGCCTTCTAATAATGTGACCAGAAGTGTGTGGTGACTGGCGTCGCCCTGCGTATTAAATCGTGGCACCAGGTTGTAAGGCATCATCATGAAGAAGAGGGTGACATGATGATGCAGAGAAATGTGGCCCCTGAAGAATCCCTAAAGGTGTTGAGATTTCAAATCTTTTCGATATCTAGAATAGCTTAAAATCAATTGCAAGTTGTTTGCTTCTCTGCAAGCTAAAATATCAGCACAAGCTCAAGCCTTTCATAAAGTATGAGAGGGTTTGAGAGAAGACACAGGGAAGGGCTGCAGTCCATGGGTGGCTCGGCAGAGAGAAAAGCCCAGGCAAGTGAACCAAGAAGGCATAAATTCAAGACAAATAGACTCTCAAAGTCAGAAGAAACCATGAGAATGCAAGAGTTCGGATTTTGTATACACAGGATGTGACTAGGTCTTGAGCGAATTTAATTTTAAAAAAAGACAGGATGACCTCTGTGTTACCTGATTTGCAGTAGGGTAGGTGTGTAGGCGAAGCTGCTAGTCCAGATTCCTAAGCTGTATTTTTGGAGTCCCAGATGCAGAAGACTTTCACATGTATCTTTCCAGACCCAGGCCAGATGTTACTTTATGTAATCACAACAAAATTTATTTATTAACATTCCAAAAATTGAATCTAGCATTGAGAGTTTGTTATCAAGGGCTAAATCAAAATCAGGGTTTTATAGATTCAGCAGTTAATTAAGGCGGTATTTGTTGGGTCTGATTCTCTTTTATGAAATCTGTGAAATGTTAGATATCTTCATACTCAGGAAGCTGACTGGAGCTGGATTCTTGGTCTCCATTTTCTCACATATAAAATGACAGGATGGAACTATTTCAGGGAGACCAAATAGTTTTCAACTTCTGTACCTTCTGCAATCAATCGGTAGCGGTTGCAAGAAATGCTTTGTTGAGAATGATTATGAAACTGCCTTTAGGCTCAGAAAGAAAAATTGCTAAGATTGATTTTAAATATCTGACACCATGGGCGGCATCATGGAGAAGGTGAGTGGAGTGGGTGCCCTGTGTTTCCTGTCCTGGACTAGAAAATCTATTCCAGTTTCTTTTAAATCCAAACAGCTGTGTTTCTATCAGATAAAAATGGCCTGCTTTCTTGGCCCCTGACATGTGAAAATGTTTGAAAGAATGCAATAAAATATATCCTGCAAAATTCATATGAGGTTTACTTAATAACCCCTCTTTTTTTAATTAATTAGGGCACAGGTTAAACTGCTGTATCAAAGCGATCTAAAAAAAGAGAGTGGCTTTAGCAGATTTCCCCCTCAAGTGACAGTTCAGAGGTGAGCCATGTTAGGCTGGTACAGATGGCCCCAAGGACCATTCAGAGATCCAGAGCCCTTCCGTTTTTTGTAATTCCCATTTTCCCAAAGGCTGTTGCACTCTACCACGTGAACAAAGTTGGCTTCCCAAACCAAATGCCTAGAAAAAAAAGGGGATAATAAGCAATACCCTTTCAAGAGGTGGCATAAAATCTGCACACATCACTCTCCGTGACAGTCTGTTGGTGAGCCCTTAGTCACGTTGCCACACCTAGCAGGAAGAAATTCTAGGGGGAAAATTTTTTTTCTAGCTGTGTAGATATTTGCCTGCCAAAATTTGGGTGAGTTCCAGTAGGAAAAAATGATAGAAAAGAATGCTACAGCTATCTTTTCACTGCACTTTTTCTTCTAGATTACCACAGATACATGACTTGAAAGATACCATTGGAAAAGTGGCTTGTAAATGTGCTATTAAGGTTGCTTCCTCTCATGGATCCAAAAAAAGAATTAATGCCATTTATGCAAAAGGCTGTGGACATAGTTGTTTGACTTCCTTGGATAGGTTGGGATTGTAAAACTCATCTGTAGATTGAACAGGAAACCTTTTTAAGACGAGCAGTTAAAACATCAAAAGAAAGTGGGTTGTAAGAAGCCATGATTAGAAAAGTGTTTTAGTTTGTTTTATTTATATTAATTCATGTACTCTTCTAAGACAAAGAGTTTATCTTATTTCTGGAATGACTTCTCTTTCCATTTTTGTCCTCCCCCTCCCCTGCCTCATACTTCTCTTTTCCTCTTTCTTTCCTCTCCTATAAATCCCCTGGACTTTTGGTCTTATATGTTTATTTTTTCATTTTCATGATATGATTCATGACAATACGTTACTATTAACAGGACTTTTTTCCAGACCTTTAGCCAACACTATAAATTCAGCCTGACTAAGTCTGTGTGCGGAAGATGTTTGACACATGGTGCCAGTTGTAAAAAGTGGCCATTTATTTTTATGAAAATTAAAAGCTATACAAACTTGACAAAGTTTTATGACATTAAAAAAAAAAAACTTAAAGAGTGAAAAAGACACCAAAATTTACTTAATCATTCGTAACATCATGAACCTGAAAAAACTGAATAAGCTTGAGGGTTAAAGCTTTGTGGAAAATTAACTGGCAGGGCTCAGATTTGGGGGTAAAATGAACTTCCTAGGTAACAGAATTGTTGCTGCTGATGGAGACAGGAAGAAATAATTTACCTCATCACCACATCACACATCCCTCCAAAGCTGAGGTGTGCTTCCAATGCGTCAGGTGTTCTATTATTTCATGTGAACTAACAGGAATGCACCTGGGGATACAGCTGCTTTGAAAAGGGTTCTGCAATTACATTGACAATCAGGGATCTGTTAAAAAAGAGAAAGTCTTTGTAGACAGGTAGATGGAAAAATCAAACAAATAATTGCAATGATTTTTAAAATTATTCTGTGGGAAAAAGCCATTTGCATCTATTACTAATCAAATCATATATAATTATATATTTTAAAAAGAAACCTTGTGCTTTGAATTCTGTGTGAAAGGAAAGATATTCCTTTTTTGTGTGTGCTTGTCATTTCCATTCTGAGGGCTTATCTCTTGCTTTATATGAGAGCAATTAGATTGATTTTATATTTATATGAAAGTTGGAAATGTTATAACATAACAAATAGACTGTGCACCTAAATAAACAACATAAGTATTCAGTGAACCATGGAAAGTGTTAAGAGTATTTGCTTATTATGGAGATATTATTAAAATGAAAAAAAAAAACAAGACATATGCATGGGTGAATAGAAAATACACCTCTCTAAATGGTTTTATAGAAGATTTTTTTTTAATTTCAGTACAAAGCCATAAAGCATTTATTAAATACTCAATTTTTTAAATAATTTTTATTGTGCTTTAAGTGAAAGTTTACAAATCAAATCAGTCTCTCACACAAAAACCCACACACTTCTTGCTAAACACTCCCAGTTACTCTCCCCCCAATGAGACAGCCTGCTCTCTCCCTCCACTCTCTCTTTTCATGTCCATTTTGCCAGCTTCTAACCCCCTCCACCCTCTCATCTCCCCTCCAGGCAGGAGATGCCAACATAGTCTTAAGTGTCCTCCTGATCCAAGAAACTCACTCCTCACCAGCATCCCTCTCCAGCCCATTGTCCAGTCCAATCCATGTCTGAAGAGTTGGCTTCAGGAATGGTTCCTGTCCTGGGCCAACAGAAGGTCTGTGGGCCACGACCACTGGGGTCCTTCTAGTCTCAGTCAGACCATTAAGTCTGGTCTTATGAGAATTTGGGGTCTGCATCCCACTGCTCTCCTGCTCCCTCAGGGGTTCTCTGTTGTGTTCCCTGTCAGGGCAGTCATCGGTTTTAACCAGGCACCATCTAGTTCTCCTGGTCTCAGGAGGATGTAGTCGCAGGTTCATGTGGCCCTTTCTGTCTCTTGGGCTTGTAATCGCCTTGTGTCCTTGGTGTTCTTCATTCTCCTTTGATCCAGGTGGGTTTAGACCAATTGATGCATCTTAGATGGCTGCTTGCTAGCGTTTAATACCCCAGACGCCACACTTCAAAGTGGGATGCAGAATGTTTTCTTAACAGATTTTATTATGCCAATTGACTTAGATGCCCCCTGAAACCATGGTCCCCAGACCCCTTCCCCTGTTACGCTGGCCTTCAAAGCATTCAGTTTATTCAGGAAACTTCTTTGCTTTTGGTTTAGTCCAGTTGTGCTGACCTCCCCTGTATTGTGTGCTGTCTTTCCCTTCACCTAAAGTAGTTCTTATAGTTTTTTATCTAATTAATGAATGCCCCCTCACACCCTTCCTCCCTCCCCCCTCTCGTAGCCACAAAAGAATGTTTTCTTCTCAGTTTAAACTATTTCTCAAGTTCTTATAATAGTGGTCTTATACAATATTTGTCCTTTTACAACTGACTAATTTCACTCAGCATAATGCTTTCCAGGTTCCTCCATGTTACGAAATGTTTCTCAGATTCCTCACTGTTCTTTATCAATGTTTAGTATTTCATTGTGTGAATATACCTTAATTTATTAAATACTCTATTTTTGATAGGGGTATGCTAGACCTAGCATAGGACCTTATAAAAATCTCTAATCCTAGACTTTTAGTACTATCCAAAACACCATCATCACACAAGTGAATAAAGAATAGTTTCCAATCCTTTCTGTACACTGTGCCTTTTATTTAAATAGATTGCAAGGCCTTGTCTGTAATCCATGATGTTTTACATAGGGAGTGGTGAACTGCTTGGGAATGCCTGGCCCACATTTGCTCAATAAAAGTAATTTTCCTTCCTTTGTTTTCCAAGACCTAAAACAAAATTGTTTTCTAGACCTGTATTTTTTCATGACTTAATGATTGTCTCAGATTTCTGCTGGAATATCTGGTCCAATCCCCATATAATAACAATAACAAAACATAACCATTTCTGTTTCTCCTCTGTCATGTTAGCTATTTTCTTTCTGAAGAATTTATTCCTGGGATTCTACTGCTTTCTTTCAAAATCTGTTTTATCTGAATCATCATCTTAGACCTTCTTCTCTAGCTAAGATAGTTTTTCGGCTTTATTCACATGGAATAAGTCGTCATTCATTTTACAAGCATTCTTTGAGCATAGTATGTGAAGTTTTTTTTTTTTTCTTTTTTCTTTTTTTAAACCATGGCGATACAGTGATGAATGACACAGACATTATTTGTGAGAACATGGTTTATTGAAGCATCTGAAAACAGTTTACGATACGAGAGCAGAGAAGGCCTGGGGGGTTGCTGGAAAAGAAAGCCAGAGATGTGCACTGATACATGTAAGGAAGGGATTTCTCAAGTTATTCTAAGAAGTTGTGTTTTACTCTAAAAAGCCTCTTATACATTTAAATCAGGGGAGTAATACTTTAGAAATCTGTTTTAGGGTATTGACTCTTGTGGCAATTATGGAAAATGAATTGGGAAAGAGGACAGTCCAGTCGTGAAGCTTTTTATAGTTAATCACAGGAAAAATGGTAACACCTTGAACTAAGGTAGTGTTCGCTGGGTGGAGTTATGTAGAGCTTGTTGATAGACTGGTGTCTGGCTTAGCAACTTAATGGGTTGGGATAGAGATACTTAAAAAACAGTTATGATTTTGGTGTAAGTTCAAAATTTGTGAAAGGGGAACTCCTATGTTAAGTTCCTATGAAATGTACAAATGGACAAGCCCAAAAGAAAATTGGATGTATGAGTTTTGTAAAAGAATTTCTGAGAATGGAAACAAAGTTAAAAATAATACTGTAGTTGTTAGGAGCTATCAAGTTAGTTCGATTCATAGTGACCCTACATACGACAGAATGAAACACTGCTAGGTCCTGTGCCATCCTCACAATCATTGCTATGTTTGAGCCCATTTTTGCAGCCACTGTATCAATCCATCTCCTTGAGGAAATTCCTCTCTTTTGCTGACCGTCTACTTTACCAAGCATGATGTCCTTCTCCTGGGGCTGGTCCCTCCTGATAACATGTTCAAAGTTTGTAAGATGCCGTCTCACCATCCTTGCTACTAAGGAGACTTCTGGCTGTACTTCTTCCAAGACAGATTTCTTTGTTCTCCTGGCAGCTCATGGTATGTTTAATATTCTTTGCCAACACCAAAATTCAAAGGCATCAATTTTTCCTTGGTCTTCCTTATTCATTGTCCAGCTTTCATAAGCTTATGAGGTGATTGAAAACACCAAACTTTGAGTCAGGCTCACTTTAGTCCTTAAAGTAACATCTTTGTTTTTTAACAATTTAAAGAGATCTTTTGCAGCAGGTTTGCCCAATGCAATTTGTCATTTGATTTCTTGACTGCTGCTTCCCTGGCCGTTGATTGTGGATCCAAATAAAATGAAATCCTTGACAGTTTCAATCTTTTCTCCTTTCACCATGATGTTGCTTATTGGTCCAGTTGTGAGAATTTTTATTTTCTTTATGTTGAGGTAAAATCCATACCGAAGACTGTGATCTTTGATCTTCATCAGTAAGTGCTTCAAGTCCCCTTCACCTTCAGCAAGCAAGGTTATGTCATCTGCATAATGAAGGTTGTTAATGAGTCTTCCTCCAATCCTGATGCCCTGTTCTTCTTCATATTGTCCAGTTTCTTGGATTATTTGCTCAGCATACAGATTGAATAAATACGGTGAAAGAACAGAACACTGACATGGTTTTCCCAACTTTAAACCAAACAGTATCCATTGGTTCTCTTCGGATGACTGCCTCTTGGTCTAAGAACAGGGTCCTCATGAGCACAATTAAACGTTCCAGAATTTCCATTCTTTACAATGTTACCCATAATTTCTTATGATCCACGCAGTTGAATGCCTTTGCATAGTCAATGAAACACAGGTAAACATCGCTTTGGTATTCTCTGCTTTTAGCCAACATCCATCTGACATCAGCAGTGATATTCCTTGTTCCAAAGCCTCTTCTGAATCGAGCTTGAATTTCTGGCAGTTCCCTGTCAATGTATTCCTGCATAGTACAAATAATACTAAAGATTTATTATTTGGTCAATGACTCTAGGATCAGGGAACATACAGCCTAAACAGAAATACCTCTGTAGAAAGGACTGTGAACAAAGGGAGGGAGGTGAGGTAGCCATTAAAGGGGGATGTGGATCACAGGGATAGATTTTCTTTTTGACAAAGGAGAGATGTGAATATGATTAGATGGTATTTGTAATTGTCCGATCACATTGCAGCAAGTATTTCATTTTGTTTTGACCACAGTATTGTGAAGTAATTATATAAATTACCTCCAATTTTATGGGTAATACAGCTGAAACTCAGATATCCAGGTCTGCACGCCTATTACTTGCAAATACAATACATAAACAAAGGTCTGTTTGACTTTAAAATCCATGGTCTTTCCAGTATATTGTGTTCTCTCTTACAACATAATTTATAAATATACGTGGTTTAAATGTGTGTGTATTCAGATACATATGTGTGTAATGAACAAATGTAGAGTAAAATATATATGTCTATAAATAATGAAATACAAATAATAATTTAAAACATCTTAAATATTTTTTACAAATTAAATATAAGTGGAAAGTTAGAGACGATCATAATTTTTTTTTTAATCTGTTGGTACTTATTAAATTCTGTTTCCCTATTTCTGCAATCCTGGTGGTACAATGGTTAAGCTCACAGCTGCAAACTGGAAGTAGACAGTTCAAACACACCCAGCAGCTCTGTGAGAGAAAGATCTGACAATCTGTTCCCATAAAGATTACAACCAAGAAAGCCCTATGGGGCGGTCCTACTCTGTCATATGGGGTTACTCTGAGTGGGAAATCAACTAGACAGCACAAAACAATAACATTTTTGGAAGCATTAAAATATCAATGCATTACAGATAACTGGATTCAAATTTTGAGCCTATCATTGGGCAGTAGTTCAGTTTACTCCAAGGAAAAAAAAAAAAAAAAAAAGATGGAATTACTCTAATACTGTAGTACTTACCTATGTTCCAGTATGAGTTTAAAAGTAATACAACCTAGTTTAAATTTGGACATAGAATACATGTATGCTTCTCACCAAGTTTAATTAAAGGACACTCTTTTATCATTAGTGGGACATTTAGTTGTTTGTTTTTAGACTGACATTTGCATTTTCCTTCTCTTATGCTCTGGAGTCTAATTTTATAATATCATCAGTGAGCTCAGTATAATACATATAATCAAAAAATAATATTTTATATCAAATTATAAGGAAAGAGTTTAGTAAATACCCATATTTGGAATATTTTATAGCTATTACAATTATGATTGTCAGGGTAACAGTGGTTAAGAAACTTGATTTAATAACCATAAATATGACTTATAAATTGCAAATATAGCAAGATTACAAATGTGAGACAGGAACACTGAAAAGATACTAGAAAGAAATATAGCAACTTGTTAACATATTGGCATCAAGGCATTAGAAATATGAGATAATTTTCTTTTAATTTGCAAACATTTAATAATATGATTATGTTATATTTATTAAATACTTTAAAATATCTATAGCTACCAAATGTTTACCTTATACTTTTATTTACTCTTCTCATGACCATCCATTTCATGTACTCACTAATTTCTAATGGGTTCAAACTATCTTGTACCATGTCAAATACTACCCATACCCATTGACCATCTTGCCTTGGAGCTTAGTGAGGGAGTTTCATTTACAGATACCATCAATAATACACATATAACACTGGACAAAAGTGATGCCACTTCTCTTATCCCCTAACTTAGTTAACATTCTTAAAGAACTCTCAAGAAATGCATTCCAGAGGGAGTTTTGAAGAATTTATTTGGCAATCTATTCAACTTTTCATTTTCTTCATGTAGTAAGCAATGCGTAGACATTATCCCATTGGTCGTCAACAATGTTCTATAAAATGTCACTGTCTAGTGAGATTTTTAATGGTTATTGGTTTTAATGGTTTTTCTTCTGGGAGAAAAAACTACTTAAAAATTTGAAATATTCTATGGTCAAATCAGTTTAAGAAACACATATTCTCTTTTGAAGGATGACAATTTTATTAATATACTAATAATGATTCTACTTGATTTCATTTATTCAAATCTTTCCAAAAAAAAATTTTTTTTTTTAAACCGGAATCTCTTTTCCAAGAAACACCATGAAACACTGTGGTATGTTTGTATTCAGAAACACAGTCTGAGAAAGACGTAAAGCTGTTTTAAGGATCTGGAATCTGTGTAGTATTTCTTTGCCCAAACTAGTGAGCTCTTTATCCAGAAAAAAGCATGTATGTCAATTGGCGCAAAGCTGCAGATGCCCCATTCCACACTTTGGCTTCACTCTCTTTGGGATCACATTTGTTTAATGTGGCAATAGAGTGAGGTCTTTAGCAGCCATTCTCCCACATCCAGTACGTTAGTGCTCCTTTTGGTACCCCAGCTTGCCAACATTAGTCCTATAAAAACAGATGGAGTATGACTAAAGATGAAGTGTCTCCATCTCTTCTTTTGCAATTTATATTGCTTTCTATGTAGTTTTTTCAGGTTTTAATAAGAATTTGGCTAATATTTGTCAAGCCAGGTGACATGAAAGTGATTTCTTTTTAATGGGATGTGGCACCTTGATGCTAGTTGATTGTTCCTTCTTAGAAAAACAGGGCTGGGGCAATCCCACCAGATATATATACGTAGCCCCTGGGTTAGAACAAGTGCCATCCTTCCTAAGTCTGTCTTTAAGTCGAATTTGTACATAAGTTGAAACAGATAGGTACAGTTCGTAGCTAACATCAGTCAAACGTTTGTCTTAGTATATAGTGTATAATGTACCTTTGTCTGCATAAAAAACATTAAACATTTCCAGACACACTAAAACATCTTTAACATAATAATACAATAATAAAAATAATAATGTTTTGATGCGTGTCACAAAGTAGCACCTGTTTGATATTAGGAACCACTGTACTTACCTTGAATTTTTAATATCGTAGGCTTCACAGGGGTTGGTTCATAACTTCGGGTTGTACGTAAATCGGTCGTTTGTAACCTGGGGACTTCCTTTATACACTTTGACATACAATTTTTAAAAATCAATTTCAAAAATAGTGTGAAATGTACTCTGTATAAGGACTACATAAAGTAGTTTGCATAAACATCCCTTCATTTCAGATTAAGAAACTGAGAATAATAACGGTTAACTGATTTGATCTAAATCGCTCTCTACTGGCAGAGCTGGGATTTGTCCTCTGGGTCTCTAGATGTAGTCTGCTATACTTACTTTCATTTAATAAAATTAAATCCAGACAGCAGTATTAGCTCATTTGGATAAAATCAACTCGTGTAATTCTGAACTCTCCAGATAGTAGTATTGTTTAGTAACACAAAAATGTTCTTAGTGTTTATAATACGGACAAGTTTGTGGACAAATTAGTTAAGTAATATGAGGCATTTAAAGAGCTTTAGCTTTTCAGTGTTAGGTTTCCTAAGACTTGTTCCTATGCTATTAATGCCATGTTGTTTTATTTTAGGCAGTGGTCCTATAAAATTAAAAATGTAATTGCATGGCAATCGAGAGACAGACTACCTGTGTCACTGCATTTTGGACAAATCCTTGACTCCTTTTGCCTTGGTTTCATCATCTGTAAAATTGGAATACTAATAGCCCCTATCTCATAGGATTGGGAAGATTAAATAAGGTAAATGGAAAGCACTTACCCCGGTACTTGGCATGAATTAAATGCCTGTCAAATGTTAACAGTTACGGTGAGCTCATCCTTATACAAAAACTTGATGGAGCCAGTCCTCACTTTCCAGTACAAAGTTCCCCCTTTTCCTAGGCACCCCTAAAGCTTTGATCTATTATCTTTGATTAAAATTATCTGTTTCCATTTATGTCCATTCCCATTAGGTAATTATGTTTTTGTGCTCAGAGACTTTATCTTATTCTCCTTTTTGTCGCTAGACCTACAACATCATCTGACATGCAGTAAAAAGTCAAAACAAATTACTTATGGTCAAATTTTGGATTGCGTTTAACTTGAGTTTGCAGTGTCTTACCACCCCCACCTACCACCACGTTCAGTTTTTATATATTCTTATAGTTTATACTTGGGCAAAGATAATAATACCTGAGAGCAATTCTAGAAAAACTTACTATAAATTTTGAAATGTATCTTTCTCTCCCTCCATTCTAGAATCTTTGGAAAGAAAATTGGTTTACTTGGCTTTTCTACAGAATGACACATAAAATAATGAATGGACTTTTTTGTTTCTATTCAGTGTCAGCATTATATTTTTTTAAACTGGTATCAGCTGTGAGGATCATGAATGAAAAATCGCCTTCTGTCTGGGAAATGAGAATGCTGTTCTGCTATGTTGCCTCTCCAGTGGAAAGGTTCATATAATTTGCAGAAAAGTTTGGGACCACTGAACTATCAAATCGTGGATGATGTTACTGGGCAGGATTTGGATGAGTGTCAACTGACAAAACATATCCCATGATTTTGACAAATTGTAATGTCTTAAAGGACTGGCTCTCCAAATGTGAATTTTCACTTAATTTTTCTTATCCTTGGGATAAGACTTAAAACTGAAGTATTAGTGTTGAGATTTAAAATAAGAGAAAAATGCTTTACATAAGAAGCCTGTCAAGTTTATATTTTGGTGACTGTTTTCACAGGTTTCGACATTTCTTCATTTATTTGGTAAATATTGATTGGCTGACTGTGTTTCATTGACTGAGCTAGATGACGAAAGAAGTTGTATAGAATAGAAATGTTAGGCTCTTACCCTCAAAGATCTTTAAACGAAGTAGGAGGTAGTGTACAGATAAATATGTTACAACATAGGTGATATATGTAGAGTAAAAATGAATGGGTATTACAAGGCAGTGGACTAAGCATGCCCTACCAGCTGGAGAAGGTGACTTTATAGAGAAAATATAATATGAGTTGGATCTTAATGAATGGTAAGATCTATATAGATCTGAATCTGTGGTATTGATATTCTTTATAAAGAAGACACTGTTGAATAAAGGCAAGAAACACACATAAAACCAAACCCAAACCCATTGCCATTGAGCTGATTGACTCATAGCCATCTTATAGGATAAAGTAGAATGCCCCACAGGGTTTCCAAGACTAAGTTTTTATGGAAGCAGAATGTCATGTCTTTCCCCTGCAGAGCGAGTGGCTGGTAGGTTCGAACAGCAGAATTTTCGGTTAGCAGCTGAGTGCTTAACCATTGTGTCAGCTGGGCTCCTTAGATATATTTAAAAATAGGACTAAAGGCAAAGAAAACACTTTCAGGGAAGAGTCCACAAGTAATAGAACCTGATTAGAGGGAGTTTGTGAAGAGATACAACTGCAAATTTCAGACTAATTCAAAGGGTCCATGGTTTGAGCTATCAGGATAAGGAATTTAAATGATACTTGGTAGATGACATGGTGTCATTGAAGATTCACGGGCAAGAAATGGTATGGATACAGCAATTATAGTTAAAACTTCAGTATGGGGTAGATTGTATATGTGCTACTAAACTCAGGAGAAAAACGGGTCAGATGACCTAAATACTTCTCACCTATGATAATTAAGCTTTAACAGCGTTAATAACCAAGAAATGGAAAGGATTAGACAAAAGTTGGGAAACTGTGTCAGTAGCATCTATGAATAGCAACTGCTAAATGGATTTGGAGGGTGAGAGAGGGTAAGAGAAAATCCAGAAAGATGTTCATCTTCGCACTTGGCAGACCTGGGGGGGAATTGTGCCATATGCGCTATTTCAAAGCTCGATGTGAGTCGCCAAGCAATAACCCGAACAGTGGTGGTGGTTGGGGGTGGAGGAGGAAAGAAGGGGGAACACACTCTGATCTTTTGGCACTTCCACCTCCTTTTCTGGCCCATATCCTGAGGCAGAAATTGACCCAGAATAGAGAGCCTGAAAAAAAAATTCTCACTTTACTTTGGAAACATAGCCATTCCAATTTTGACTAAGTATGACCTTAACCCCATGTGGGAAACAAACCAGGTTGAAAGCTTCCTGAAATATTGTAGGTTAAATTAAAAAGGTAAAACATCTTTTTAGTATCTGAATAAATCAGAAGAAGAGTGAGGTTGTTTTCCCCTATAACAGAGTTCTAATAAGTAACATTTTCAATGATTTAATCCTTTATATTTGGTTCACTTGTGGTTCATCAACCTACTTCCTCCTAAGTGTGTTTAGATATTATAAGTTAGTGTAATGTTAGAAAAATCTCTGAAGTTTGCTAAATATCGTATTAACTCATTCTGCAAAGCTCATGAAATTGAGATTACATGGGTAAGAAAGTTGGGAGGAAAGCTGTTTGCTTGCTATTTTTCACACAATTTTGAAGATGAGTTTTTGAAGGCTGATTGAAAATATAATCCCATCATAAATGAAATGATTACTGTCTAGGCACACTCAGAGGACATTATTGCTCATCCGTGGGCATAGTGCAAGAGATTTGGAAGTCCATTTAGTTTAAAAGTGTCTCATAAGATGTATTTTACACTCCACATATGCATAGTACTTTCCGGAAATATTGCAAAAGAAAGCTTAATGCAATATTTAATGTCTGGTGAGTTATGGCTCTGGCAAACCTCAGTGCAGAAATGCTGCAAAATAATTCAAATTGCATGCTAATTCAAAGAAAATCCATTTCTACCTTCTTCCAAAGAATACACTAAGTGAAAGGTCATCATATAACACTTCTGAAGAGAAAAAAAAAAAGTACCAAACATTTTCCTGGCACCTACCATGGGCTGGCGGTAAAGGGCAATGACATCTGAGAGAGGAGCAGGTTCTTTTACTTATTTTAACTGAGTTTAGAACTAAAGCCAGAATTAGCTCTTTTACAGAACAAATTTTCTATGATTAATATGAATTCATAGAATCAAATGTTATTTAAAAATAAAGGGTAACTTCCGTAAATGACACGTGCATCTGAAAATCACCTCTACCCTCTTACTAGCTAGATAACCTGAAGCAAGTCACTTTAATTCTTTGACTCTCTTTTTCTTTATCTATAAAATGAGAAGTAAAGTAATAACTTCCAGAACCATTGTGAGGATCAATTGATAGGATTTATGCCAAGTGTCGACACAGTGGTTGGCATGAGGTAGGTGTCGAATCAATGTTTTTCTTTTTTATTAATTTTTGGCATGAAGACAAAAACTGAAACATAGATTGTAACATGTACAGTATTATAGTGGTAGGATCAGGAATCAAACTCAGAACAAGAAGGACTAGAGAAGAATAAGGAGACTGAATATACTGAGGCACCAAGTGGTAAGGAAAAGGCACGCAAAAAAAATGTAGCTATCTACAATTAAATGTGACACCAGAGCCATCATATACCTGCACCCAACGGCCACATAACAAACTCTTGGTATTTTGTTTAAGATTGATTGATTTGTAGTGAAAATACCTTTTTCAGTCTTATCAGAAATATGAAGCAATTGACAGCTACATTTATATTGAGTAATATGATTCAAATGAAAAGCATGACTGTAGAACATGGTATCTGGCTATGAGTACAGCTGTTAAAAACAAATTGGTCTGTCAAGGCACGTTATTGAATTTAAGGCTTTCCTCACAAAGAGGGAATAACTAATGAGAAAATAAGCATCCTAAATGCTATGTGATGTATCAATGCTGTGCAAAAGCTCTGCTCTTGCAGGAATTCTCTATGGCTCTGTTGGGTAAATATGGCCTTGAAAGTAAGCACTGGCCCATTGGCCCACTAATTCAAGCCCAGGTAGCTCTTCTATTAAATTTTTCCATGGCTTTGCATGGGAATCAATGCAGTTGTCTGAACACAACCTGACTGAACCTTAAAGCAAGGATGCAAATCAATACCTATCTTCAAATGCTTATAGAATAGTATAGGATAGTGGTCCAAGAAAAGCCCAGACCATGAAATCCTCAGCAGATTCTGAAAACTGGCTTTTTATTAGAGTAAATTAAAACTCTTTGATCATATACAGTGTTCTTGAAAATATCAGTATTAGTCATACACTAAAAAAATAAATATACTGTGGACTGCCAAAGGCACAAACAGAACTGTCTTGGAAGAAGCACAGCCAGAATGCTCCTTAGAAGCAAGGATGGCGAGACTACATCTCACATACTTTGGACACGTTATCAGGAAGGATCAGTCCCTCAAGAAGGACATCATGCTTGGTAAAGTAGAGGGTCAGTGGAAAAGAGGAACACCCTCAAGGGTGGATGGATTGACATAATGGCTGCAACAATGGGCTCAAGCATAACAATAATTCTGAGTATGACACAGGCCCAGGCAGTGTTTCATTCTTTTGTACAGAAGGTTGCTATGAGTCAGAACCAACTTCATGGCATCTAACAACAACAAATGATTATGATAACACTAATAATAATAATAATCATAGTCATAACCTCAAAACAGAAAATCAACATTATATTGTCCTCCAGAAATAGCAATCTTTATACATAATGTTCCCTTATTTTAATATTTATTACATCGCATTAGCAACAACACTTACAAAGGACTAAGCAAGGTGCCATATACAATGCCTTATTTTTCAAAAAAATATCTGTTGCATCCATGAAAAGTTGCCTGTATTTGTATAATAAATTATATTTTCCTTTAACTCTGATGCTTAAATAAGAAAGTCTTACTTTTGGAAAAATAAATACAAATAAATAAATTTAGACGTATTTTAAACGTCCACATGTAGGGCCTAGTTGAACAAGCTATGGTACCTCCACAGTGAAGTACCATGCTGTTATAAAAAGGAAAGCAATGTATCTCCATGTAAGATGTATGTCTCTTCTCTCCCCTACTCTCAACGTATACACATATATCGAGAGAGAGGGAGAGAGAGAGAAATCCAAGACTGAATAAATGAAAAATGCACGGTGGAGAAAAATATATACAGGGTGTACATATGCAACTGTCTTAGTCATCTAGTGCTGCTATAACAGAAATACCACAAGCAGATGGCTTTAACAGAGACAAGCTTTTTCACTTGCAGTCCAGTGGGCTAGATGTCCGAATTCAAGGCTCAACTCCGAGGGAAGGCTTTTTCTCTCTGTTGGCTCTGGAGGAAGGTCCTTGTCATCAGCCTTCCCTTGGTCTGGGAGCATCTCAGCGCAGGAACCTCAGGTCCAAAGGATGCGCCCTGCTGCCAGCACTGCTTTCTTGGTGGTATGAGGTCCCCGTGCATCTCTGCTTGCTTTTCCCTTTTATATCTCAAAAGAGATTGGCTTAAGACACTATCTAATCTTGTAGACCTCATCAATAAAACTGCTACTAATCCATCTTTTTACATCATAGTAATAGGATTTACGACACATAGGGAAATCACATCAGAAGATAAAATGGTGGACAATTGTACAGTCATTCAAGGGAATCATGACCTAGCCAAGCTGACAGATATTTTGGGAGGACACAGTTCAATCCATGATAGCAACTGTGAAGAATCAGGAAGATATCTTCATTTGTTTTTAAGTCTGTCAGTACGTGCTTAAATTTACAAAAAAAAAAAAATGAAAAGGTAAATAAAAACAACAAAAATAAATAGTACATATAGTGAATGTGAGAGACAGGGTACTAGAATCAAGAATGAAAGCTGGGTTTCTCTTAATAGACTATGCTATGTAGATTTGATTTCAAATCCTGTAAATGGTTTTACATAATCCTAAAACATAAGTAAATCAAAATGGAAAGCAAAAGCAATCCCTGAAAGTCACAGGTCAAATAAAGCAAACAAACCTAATTATGTATTAAGTTTGTGGCTTACTGCACAGAAAGAAATCATGTCAAGTGATTTTAGAACACAGTGATTAGATTTGCAACCTTAGTGAGGTATACCAAAAATTAATACATAAATACTCTAAAGAAATTTTTAACTATTTTAAAAATATTGTCATAAGTTTACCATTGATGTTCTCATATTTTTATTAATGTATTTTCTGGTTAGTCAAATAATTAAATTAGTGCTGATATGATCCAAGAGTCTCTATGCTCTGTTAAAAAAAGAAAAAAAAGAACATTATAAAAATCAAAGAAGTTAAGTAATGGCCCAGTATCCCTATATTTAATTGGAAATGTAAGTATGAACCCATGATGTATTTCCTTTAAAAAAGAATGTATTTTATAGCTCTGCTAAAAAGGCCTGGAAACATTAGCCACCCCAGTGACAATGATCACTCCTAGCACTGAGATCATTGTCTCAACCTTAGTATACTCAAAGACATCAGGGCTCCTGAGGAAATCGCTGACTCCAGATCTGTGGCAGAAAACGAGCAAGAAGGTTGAGGACCATCTTGTCATTTCACAAAGCTCAGAAGCTATTGTGGATAACTGAAGAGAAGTGCAAACACTAAGTCACACAGCACCTATTGTCTAAAAATAGGACAATCTGAGCATTCAGAGAATGATAAATATATAATGACAATGGCTTAAAACACAACTAAACTATAATGGTACTAAAATCAAACGAATTATTAACAAGCAAATAAACTAATTCTATTAGTCACCTTTGGAAGATGCTAGAAAATCAACTCATTATTCTAATAACAATAAATAAATAAAAATAAAATAATTTTCATTTTATATACTGTATACACTATTTTTTTGAATAACCAAATAGTTGAATCTTTTCCCCTGGTTTTGGTTTTCTGAGTATTAGATCCTTCTATCTCATTTGAGTTAAAGCTGCCAATATTGGGGCTTTACCAGATTATCACTTTTCCTTTTCAATTTGTGGTTAATTTTCAATATAAATGCAGATACGCAAAGAATCAATGCAAATTATATATTTCAACAATAAATTTATAGCAATTATACCTTATAAAATTATAAATAAAACTGTTAAAAATGAATTTACTTAAAAACTAATGGTGTTTTAAGCACTCCTTTATAAGACAGTAGATTTCACTGCATTGTATAATTTTCAAAGGTGTCCTATATGAAAGTAGGTTTTTAATGTTGCATGTTCTGTCCCAGTCCTGTAAGGAAAGAAATGTTGTAAATATACTGGCCAGAGAACAAATGTTAGTGTTTGAAAACCAGTGAGTTTCAACTGATAAAGCATTCATGCAAAATCAGACCTTCACAGTAGAGATATGATTATTTCAAAATAAGCTGGAGAGTGGGGGTTGGAGGGGGAGGAAAACCATATAAACTAGGATGACCTCTTAACCTGTATGGCCTTGGAGACAGACCCATGTATTAAGTGCTCAGGTACTAACTGAAAGGTTGTCAGTTCAAACCCACCCAGGGGGGTTCTACAGGAGAAACAGCTTGGTGATCTGCTCCCATAGAGACTACAGACTGAAAACCCTATGGGGCAGTTGAACTCTGTCAGGTGTGGTCACTATGAGTTGAAAATGACTCAATGGCACCTAACACCAACAACATGCTTTTTAAAAATATTGAAACTCAGAACAATTATGATGCACTTTTGTTAAAATGACTATGTATAATATTATTGACACTTCCATTTTTCTTTTAGTTTTTTGTCTATTGATAATTTGTAAATGTTTAGATGATTTTTTTTTTTAATCCGCAGTGTGCTATGATGTTATTTTTTATTATGCCCAAGAATTGCCTGTAGTTGGTTTGTTTTCTTTAATCTCACCTTCTCAATTAGGTAAACTATGAAAAAAAATCTCAGTAAGATTGTCTTCACAGAAGATTTCTAGCTATGTTCTTCAGGAATGGGATGATAGACTCCAATAGAATATTAAGATATTTTTCCCATGGCATCTGCCAATCATAGCTCCTGCAGAAACCCAGAAAAGTGACCCCTCTTTTATCTCACCTCCAAAGCATATGTATCTGAATGCCTCCTGGCCAATGAAAACAAGCCTTGCCAAATGAGTTGACTCTAACTCTAACCCCCTTAGAATGCTTGATTTGGGTAATAGCAACCTGACTTCCTAAACTTATTTTGGAAGAGGAAACAGTCTCTACCAAAGCCCAGCTTTTTGAAACTCTACCGAGCTCTTCAAACTTTTAAAAGAAGAAAAAAAATGGAGTACTGATAGATGCTACAACATGAGTGAGCCTTAAAAACACTGTGCTATGTGAAGAAAATTTGACACAAAGGCCACATAGTGTATGATTCCATTCATTCGAAGTGTTCAGAGTAGTTAAATCCATGTTACTGCTGTTTCAGTTGCCATCCAGTCGGTTCTGACTCTTTGGTGACCTCACGTATGCAGTGTAGACCTGCTCCACAGGATTTTTGAGGCCATGACCTTTCGGAAGCAGATCCTGAGGTGGGTCTTCCCCGGCACCTTTGGGTGAGTTTGAACTGCCAACTCTTCATCTAGTAGTTGAGAATTTAACTGTTTACACCACCTAGTGGGGTGCCTGGTGGCACAGTGGTTAAAATGCTCAGCTGCTAACTGAAAGGTTGGTGGTTTGAAGCCACAGCCCCTCCGTGGGAAAAAGACGTGGCAGTCTGCTTCTGTAAAGATTGCAGCCTTGTAACCCTAAGGGGCAGTTCTATATATCTTATAGAACTATCTTATAGTTCTATATCTATATCTTATATCTTGCTATGAGTCGGAATTGATTCAACAGCAGTGTGGGTTTGATAATTTTTGGCGTAGGGATTCACAGTCAAACCCATAGTCAGAAAATAGATTAGTATTTGCAGGAGGAAGGGGAAAATGGAGAGTGACTACCAATGGACAAGAGGGTATTTTTTTTGGAGTGATGAAAATATTCTAAAAAGATTGTGGCTTTGGTTGCTTAGCTCTGTGTATACACTGAAAACCACTGGATTGAGTATTTTAAAAAGGTAAATTATATCAAATAAAGCTTTTTTTTAATATTTTAAAAGTAAAGCTATTACATAGTAAACTTGATTATCATGCTCAGAGCTATTGTAGGGTTGTGGTATGCCATGGGGGCATCAGGAACACAGTGAATTCTAAAATTACTTTAATGTCAGTGTTTCCTGAAAAACAGTAGTAACAGACAATATATATTGAGTTATAACCATGAGAGTAGCTCAGCTTTAGCACAACGATTCTGTGTCTTTCAGGGTGAAGAACAAGTGTTATAGGTTTGTTTGGCATATCATAGACTTAGAGATAGATTTTTTTGTGTGTGTGTGTGAGTTAAAATAATGGGGCTTAGAAAATAAATTACAGGAAAGTATGTCAGTAAGAGAAATCTGTTACCTTATGTCTTCCTAAACGTGGAAAGGACAAGGCTACTGCAGTTTGAACGCAATGCAAGGTAAAATTGAGTTTTACATTTATATAGGGGTTTAAATTTGACAAAATACATTTACATTTAATTATATTCTTATTTCCACCTCCTGGGGCATACAGGGAGTCCTGGTGGCACAGTGGTTAAGAGCTCAGGCTGCTAACCAAAACGTCTGCAGTTTGAATCCACCAGCTGCTCCTTGGAAATGCTATAGGACAATTCTACTCTGCCCTGTAGGGTCTCTGTGAGTCAGAAACGACTGTATGTTAGTAAGTTTGGTTTGGGGTTTGGGGCATGTAAGGCAGGTGATATGATCATTACGTAGTTGAGAAAAATGATTCCATATAAATATCGTAAGTTACTTAAGGCCTTACTAATAGCAATTGATAGAATCCAGACTTAAACTCAAAGCTTGCTTGAAGGCTACTGATCGAGTATACGATAAAACGTATAGACGGTGTCTGTTTCAACTTACGATGAAACGAACTGAATAAATTCCATGCAGATCTGTTTTAGTTATTTTTGTTACTTTAATTAATGGATTGTCATATGGCCTACAAGGAAATCATCTATCAATGTGGCAAAAAATATCAAATCAATTGTAGTGCCACTGATTGCATGACTATGTATAAATTTGACCACAGATCCTACAGAGTCTCTTATTCACTGGGTGAAATTATTCATCTCTGTTCCATTTGTGATGATTCAGCCAGGTTTTGTCCTTCAGTTCTGTAGTTCTCAATAAAAAGTGACAGTGTGCCATAAATCAAGACAGTCTAAGAGGAGAAGGAGTACAGAGGTGAGGCGGGGCAGTAAATTTGATCTCACTTCCTGGAGTCAGAGAATCTGGGTTTAAATTCTAGGTTTGCCTTTTTTCTCTGTATTACTTAGCTTGCTTCTGTTACAGGTCCGGTAAAATAAGGCTGTTGAAGCTTACTTTACTACTTTGTGCAGAGGAAATAAGGATAAGAGGGCAAATAACATATAGTGAGTTGTTGACAATATTTGTTTCTTTCAATATGTGTGATGAAAGCATGACTGAGAACACGGAAGACAGTGACAACAGGCTCGTCAGCAGGAACACTGCCAGACATGTGTAACTTACTTGCAAGTGTTGATTCATACCTGTGTTTTGCATGGCAGCAGTTCCCAAATTTTTGGTGTCAGGACTACTTTATACACTGAAAAATTTGCAAGGACACCAAAGTAGGACTGCCAGATGGTATACAGATACCCAGTTACATCTGAATTTCAGATAAACAAACATTTATTTTTTAGTAGAAGTATGTTCCAAATATTGCAGTGGACATACACTAAAAAAGATCCTTATTGTTTATCTAAAATTCAGATTTAACTGGGCATTTTGTGTTTTGTTTTGTTTGAGTGTTGTTAAATCGGGAAAACCTACTCCAAAGCACTTTTGTTTATATAAATTGTATCTATTAATATTTACCATATTAGAAAAGAAGACTGAAACATTTTTAAATGTTTATTAATTTACAAATAATTGTAACAAATCCACTGAATGTTAATATCAATAACTTTTTTTATTGTGCTTTAAGTGAAAGCTTATAGTTCAACTTAGTTTCTCATACAAAAATTTGTACACACATTGCTATGTCACCCTAGTTGCTCTCCCCATAATGTGACAGCACACTCCTCCTTTCTACCCTGTATTTCCCGTATCCATTCAACAAGCTCCTGTCCCTCTCTGCCTCATCTCACCATCTCACCTCCAGACAGGAGCTGCCCATTTAGTCTCATGTATCTACTTAAGCAAAGAAGCACACTCTTCACAAGTATCATTTTATGTCTTATAGTCCAGTCTAATCTTTGTCTGAAGAGTTGGCTTCAAGAATGGTTTTAGTTTTGGGCTAACAGAGATTCCAGAAGCCATGTCTTCTGGGGTCCCTCCAGTCACAGTCAGACCATTAAGTCTGGCCTTTTTACTAGAATTTGAGTTCTGCACCCCACCTTTCTCCTGCTCTGTCAGGGGCTCTCTGTTGTGTTCCCTGTCAGGGCAGTCATTGGTGGTAGCTGCAAACCATCTGGTTCTTCTGGTCTCAGGCTGATGGAGTCTCTGGTTTATGTGACCCTTTCTGTCTCTTGGGCTCATATTTTCCTTGTGTCTTTCTTTGGGGTTCTTCATTCTCCTTTGTTCCAGGTGGGTTGGGACCAGTTGATGCATCTTAGATGGCCACTTGCTAGCTTTTAAGACCCCAGATACCACTCACCAAAGGGGAATCAGAACATTTTCTTAATATGCTTTGTTATGCCAATTGACCTAGAAGTCCCTTGCCATGGTCCCCAGTCCCCTGCCCTTGCTACTCTGTCCCTCAAAATGTTTAGTTGTATTCAGAAACTTCATAGCTTTTGGGTTAGTCCAGTTGTGCTGACTTCCCCTGTATTGTGTGTTTCCTTTCCCTTCACCTAAATAATTCTTGTCTACTATCTAATTAGTGAATACCCCTCTTCCTCCCTTCCCACTCTTGTAACCATCAAAGAATGTTTTCTTCTGTGTTTAAACCTTTTCTTGAGTTCTTATAATAGTGGTCTCATACAATATTTGTCCTTTTGCGACTAATTTCACTCAGCATAATGCCTTCCAGATTCATCCATGTTATGAAATGTTCCATGGATTCACTGTTTTTCTTTATCATTGTAGTATTTCATTGTATGAATATACCATAATTTGTTCATTCATCCATTGATGGGCACCTAGGTTGTTTCCATATTTTTGCTGTTGTGAACAGTGCTACAATGAACATGGGTGTGCATATATCTATTAATGTGAGGGGTATTATTTCTCTAGGATATATTCCAAGGAGTGGAATTGCTGGATCATATGGTAGTTCTATTTCTAGCTTTTTAAGGAGGTGTCAGATCCATTTCCAAAGTAGTTGTACCATTTTACATTCCCACCAGCAGTGTATCAGTGTTCCAGTCTCTCCACAATCTCTCCAACATTTATTATTTTGTGTTTTTTGGATTAATGCCAGCCTTCTTGGGGTGAGATGGTATCCCATTGTAATTTTGACTTGCATTTTCTCTAATTGCTGATGGTTGTGAGCATTTCCTTACGTATCTCTTAGCCGCCTGACTGTCTTCTTTGGTGATGTGCCTGTTCATATCCTTTGCTCATTTTTTAATGGGGTTATTTGTCTTTTTGTTGTTGAGGTTTTGCAGTATCTTGTAGATTTTAGAGATTAGATGCTGACCTGATTTGCCATAGCCAAAAAATTTTTCCCAGTCTGTAGGTTGTCTTTTTACTCTTTTGGCGAGGTCTTTGGATGGGCACAAGTGTTTGGTTTTTTGGAGCTTCCAGTTATCTAGTTTCTTTTCTAGTATTTGTGCATTGTTAGTAATATCTTGTAAACTGTTTATGCCATGTATTAGGGCTCCTAGCGTTGTCCTATTTTTTCTTCCATGATCTTTATCATTTTAGATTTTATATTTAGGTCTTTGATCCATTTTGAGTTCATTTTTGTGCATGGTGTGAGGTATGGGTCTTGTCTCATTTTTTTGCAGATGGATATCTAGTTATGCCAGCACTATTTGTTAAAGAAACTGTCTTTTCCCCAATTAAAGAACTTTGGGCCTTTGTTGAATATCAACTGCTCGTAAGCGAATGAATTTATGCCTGGATTCTCAATTCTGTTCCATTGGTCTATGTATCAGTTGTTGTACCAGTGCCAGGCAGTTTTGACTACCGTGGCTATAAAATAGATTCTAAAATCAGGTAGTGTGAGGCCTCCCACCTTGTTCTTCTTCTTCAGTAATGATTTACTTATCTGGGGTCTCTTCCCTTTCCATATGAAGTTGGTAATTTGTTTCTCCATCTCGTTAAAAAATGCCATTGGAATTTGGACCAGGATTGCATTGTATCTGTAGATCGCTTTGGGTAGAATAGGCGTTTTCACAATGTTGAGTCTTCCTATTCATGAACAAGGTATGTTTTTCCACTTATGTAAGTCTCTTTTGGTTTCTTGCGGTAGTGTCTTGTAGTTTTCTTTGTACAGGTCTTTTATGCCTCTGGTTAGATTTATTCCTAAGTATTTTATCTTCTTGTGGGCTATTGTAAATGATATTGATTTGGTGGTTTCCTCTTCAAAGTTCTTTTTGTTGGTGTAAAGGAATCCAGCTGATTTTTATGTTTATCTTGTATCCTGGTACTTCGCTGAAATCTTCTATTAGTTCCAGTAGTTTTCTTGTGGATTCTTTAGGGTTTTCTGTGTATAAATTCATATCATCTGCAAATGCAGATAATTTTATTTCTTTCTTACCAATTTGGATGCACTTTATTTCTTTTCCTAGACTAATTGCTCTGGTTAGGACCACGAGCACAGTGTTGATTAAGAGTAGTGATAAAGGGCATCCTTGTCTGGTTTCCATTTTCAAGGTGAACGCTATCAGACTGTCTCCATTTAGGATGATGTTGGCTGTTGGCTTTGTATAAATGCACTTTATTATGATAAGGAATTTCTCTTCTATTCCTATTTTGCTGAATGTGTTTATCATGAATGGGTGTTGGACTTTGTCTAACGCCTTTTCTGCATCAGTTGATAAGATCATGTGGTTCTTGCTTTTGTTTTATTTCTGTGATGGATTACACTGAATGCTTTTTTAATGTCAAACCATCACTGCATACCTGGTATGAATCCCACTTGATCATGGGGAATTATTTTTTTTGATATGTTGTTTAATTCTATTGGCTAGAATTTTGTTGAGGATTTTTGCATCTATGTTCATGAGGAATATAGGTCTCTAATTTTCTTTTTTTGTGGTGTCTTTACCCAGTTTTAGTATCAAGGTTATACTGGCTTCATAGACTGAGTTTGGGAGTATTTCATCCATTTCTATGCTCTGAAATGCCTTTTGTAGTAGTGGTGTTAACTCTTCTCTGAATGTTTTGTAGACTTCTCCAGTGAAGCTGTCAGGACCAGGACATTTTTTTCCATGGGTTTTTAAATTACCTTTTCAATCTCTTCTGTTGATATGTTGTTGTTTTTGTTAGGTGCCGCCGAGTTGGTTCCGACTCATAGCGACCCTATGCACAACAGAACGAAACACTGGCCTGTCCTGTGCCATCCTTACAATCGTTGATACGCTTGAGCTCATTGTTGCAGCCACTGTGTCAGTCCACCTCGTTGAGGGTCTCCCTCTTTTCCGCTGACCCTGTACTCTGCCAAGCATGATGTCCTTCTCCAGGGAATCATCCCTCCTGACAACATGTCCAAAGTATGTGAGATGCAGTTTCACCATCCTTGCCTCTAAGGAGCATGCTGGCCACACTTCCTCCAAGACAGATTTGTTCGTTCATTTGGCAGTCCATGGTACAGTCAATGTTCTTCTCCAACACCACAAAAGAGTCAACTCTTCTTCAGCCTTCCTTATTCATTGTCCAGCTTTCACATGCATATGATGTGATTGAAAATACCGTGGTTTGGATCAGGCACACCTTAGTCTTCAGGGTGACATCTTGCTCTTCAACACTTTGAAGAGGTCCTTTGAAGCAGATTTACCCAATGCAATGCGTCTTTTGATTTCTTGATTGCTGCTTCCATGGCTGTTGATTGTGGATCCAAGTAAAATGAAATCCTTGACAACGTCGATCTTTTCTCTGTTTATCATGATGTTGCTCATTGGTCCAGTTGTGAAGATTTTTGTTTTCTTTATGTTGAGGTGTAAACCATACCGAAGGCTTTGATCTTCATTAGTAACTGCTTCAAATTCTCTTCACTTTCAGTAAGCAAGGTTGTGCCATCTGCATAACACAGGTTGTTAATGAGTCTTCCTCCCATCCTGATGCCCCATTCTTCTTTGTATAGTCCAGGTTCTCGTATTATTTGTTCAGCATACAGATTAAATAGGTATGGTGAAAGAATACAACCCTGACGCACACCTTTCCTGACTTTAAAACAATCAGTATCCCCTTGTTCTGTCCGAACAACTGCCTCTTGATCTATGTAAATGCTCCTCATGAGCACAATTAAGTGTTCTGGAATTCCCGTTCTTCGCAGTGTTATCCATAGTTTGTTATGATCCACAAAGTAGAATGCCTTTGCATAGTCAATAAAACACAGGTAAACATCCTTCTGGTATTTTCTGCTTTCAGCCAGGATCCATCTGACATCAGCAATGATATCCCTGGTTCCATGTCCTCTTCTGAAACCAGCCTGAATTTCTGTCAGTCCCCTGTCGATATACTGCTGCAGCCACTTTTGAATGATCTTTGACAAAATTTTGCTTGCATGTGATATTAATGATATTGTTCCATAATTTACACATTCGGTTGGATCACCTTTCTTGAGAATAGGCATAAATATGGATCTCTTCCAGTCAGTTGGCCAGGAAGCTGTCTTCCACATTTCTTGGCATAGACGAGTGAGCACCTCCAGCACTGCATCTGTTTGTTGAAACATCTCAGTTGATATTCCATCAATTCCTGGAGCTTTGTTTTTCACCAGTGCCTTTAGAGCAGCTTGGACTTCTTCCTTCAGTACCATTGGTTCCTGATCATATGCCGCCTCTTGAAATGGTTGAATACTGACTAATTCTTTTTGGTATAATGACTCTGTGCATTCCTTTCATCTTCTTTTGATGCTTCCTGTGCTGTTTAATATTTTCCCCATAGAATCCTTCACTATTGCAACTCGAGGCTTGAATTTTTTCTTCAGTTCTTTCAGCTTGAGAAACGCAGAGTGTGTTCTTCCCTTTTGGTTTTCCATCTCCAACTCTTTGCACATGTCATTAAAATACTTTGTCTTCTCAAGAGGCCCTTTGAAATCTTCTGTTCAATTCTTTTACTTCATCAATTCTTCTGTTTGCTTTAGCTGCTCGATGCTCAAGAGCAAGTTTCAGAGTCTCCTCTGACATCCATCTTGGTCTTTTCTTTCTTTCCTGTCTTTTTAGTGACCTCTTGCTTGCTTCATGGATGATGTCCTTGATGTCATTCCACAACTCCTCTGGTCTTCGGTCACTAGTGTTCAATGCGTCAAATCTGTTCTTCAGATGGTCTCTAAATCCAGGTGGGATATACTCGAGGTCATATTTTGGCTTTCGTGGATATGCTCTGATTTTCTTCAGTTTCAGCTTGAACTTGCATATGAGCAATTGACGGTTTGTTCCACAGTTGGCCCTGGCCTTGTTCTGACTGATGATACTGAGCTTTTCCATCATCTCTTTCCACAGATGTAGTCAATTTGATTTGTATGTGTTCCATCTGGCGAGGTCCATAGTTGCCGTTTATGTTGGTGAAAGAAGGTATTTACAAAGAAGAAGTCGTTGGTCTTGCAAAATTCTATCATTCGATCTCTGGCATTGTTTCTATCACCAAGGCCATATTTTCCAACTAGTGATCCTTCTTCTTCGTTTCCAACTTTTGCATTCCAATCACCGGTAATTATCAATGCATCTTGATTGCATGTTCGATCAATTCCAGACTGCAGCAGCTGATAAAAACCTTCTATTTCTTCATCTTTGGTCCTGGTGGTTGGTGTGTAAATTTGAATAACAGTCATATGAACTGGTCTTCCTTGTACGCATATGGATATTATCCTATCACTGACAGCATTGTACTTTAGGATAGATCTTGAAACGTTCTTTTTGACGATGAATGCAACACCATTCCTCTTCGAGTTGTCATCTCCAGCATAGTAGACGATATGATTTTCTGATTCGAAATGGCCAATACCAGTCCATTTCAGCTCACTAATGCCTCGAATATCGATGTTTATGTGTTCCACTTCATTTTTGACAATGTCCAATTTTCCTAGATTCATACTTCGTACATTCCAGGTTCCAGTTATTAATAGATGTTTGCAGCTGTTTCTTCTCATTTTGAGTTGTGCCACATCAGTAAATGAAGGTCCCAAAAGCTTTACTCCATCCACGTCATTAAGGTCGACTCTACTTTGAGGAGGCAGCTCTTCCCCAGTCATCTTTTGAGTGCCTTCCAACCTGGGGGGCTCATCTTCCACCACTATATCAGACAATGTTCCACTGCTATTCATAAGGTTTTCACTGGCTAATGCTTTTCAGAAGTAGACTGCCAGGTCCTTCTTCCTCTTCTGTTTTAGTCTGGACGCTCAGCTGAAACCTGTCTGAATACTGGTGGCATAGCTTCCAGCATCACAGCAACACACAAGCCCCCACAGTACAACAAACTGACAGACATGTGGGGGTCCATTGATATAAAATATTTAATTGTTCTACCTCTGTTAGTGTTCGTTTAGGTAGGTAGTATATTTCTAGAAATTTGTTTCCTCAAGGTTTTCAAATTTGTTACAGTACTATTTTTTTCATAGTCTGATTCTTTTAATTTCACTTGGGTATGTTGTGGTATCACCCACCTCATTTCTTCTTTGGGTTACTTGCTTCCTCTCCTGTTTTTCTTTTATCAGTTTGGCCAGGGGTTTATTGATTTTGTCGATCTTTTCAAAGAACCAACTTTTGGTCTTGTTAACTCTTTCAGTTGTTTTTCTGTTCTCTATTTCGTTTAATTCTGCTCTAATTTTTATTATTTGCTTTCTTCCTGTGCCCGACGGCTTCTTTTGCTTCTCTCTTTCCAGTTTTGCAAGTTGTAGGGTTAATGTTTTGATTTTGGCCCTTTCTTCTTTTTGGATGTGTACATTTATTTTTATAACTTGACCTCTGAGCAATGCTTTTGCTGTGTCCCAAAGGTTCTGGTAGAATATGTTTTCATTCTCATTTGATTCTGTGAATTTCTTTATCCTTTCCTTAATTGCTTCTATAACCCAGTAGTTTTTGAGCAAGGCGTGGTTTGGTTTCCATGTGTTTGATTTTTTTTTTTTTCTTGCTTTTTCTGTTATTGATTTCTACCGTTATGGCTTTATGGTCAGAAAAAATGCTTTTGTAGTAGTTCAACCCTTTAGATTCTGTTAAGGCTTGCTCTATGGCTTAATATGTGGTCTATTCTGAATAATGTTTCCACGTTTTTTGGAAAAGAAAGTATACTTGGCTCCTGTTGAATGGAGTGTTCTATATATGTCTACGACGTGAAGTTGGTTGATTGTGGCTTTTAGACCTTCCTTGTCATTACTGAGCTTCTTTCTAGATGTTCTGCCCTTTATCGAAAGTGATGTGTAGAAGTCTACTATTATTTCGGAGCTGTCTGTCTTTTCAGTGCTATTAGAGTTTGTTTTATGTATTTTGGAGCCCTGATGTTGGGTCATAAATACTTATTATGGTTATGTCGTCCTGGTATGTTGACATTTTAATCATTTTATCGTTTCTTCTTTTTCCTTTGTGGTGGATTTTACTTTAAAGCGTATTTTGTCAGAAATCAATATTTTCACTCCTGCTGTTTTTGATTGTTGTTTGCTTGATATATTTTATTCCATCTTTTGAATTTTTGTTTGTTGGTGTCTTTAAGTCTAAGGTTTATCTCTTGTAGGCAGCATATAGATGGAATTTTTTTTTTTTAATCCATTCTGCCACTCTCTGTCTCTTTATTGATGCATTTAGTCAATTTACATTCAGGGTAGTTATGGATAAGCGTGAGTTTAGTGCTGTCCTTTTATTTTTTGTGTGTGTTGTTGACAGTTTCTTTGTTCCAGTTAATTTTCTATGCTGAGTCATTTTTCTTTATGTATTTTCTTTTCATCTTCTTCATTGTCGTTGATTTTGTGTTTGCTGAGTCTTTATGTTTTTCCTTTTTTTTCAGTTTTGATGTGTAGGATTGTTAGTTTCCTTTGTGGCTACCTTAATATTTACCCCTTTTTAAAAATATTTAAACTTTTATAAAAGTTTAAACCAATCTTTTATCTCTTTGTATCATCTCGACTTCCTCTCCATGTGAAAGATCTATGACTACATTTTTTTACTCCCACTCTTTGTTTTAATGTTGTCATCTTTTACATGTTGACATCTCTGTTTCCCTATTTTCAGTGTTTTAGCTTAGATTTATTTTTGCACCTTCCCTATCCGCATTGATACCTGGTTGTTCTGTCCTGTGTTCTAGTCTTGGGTTATTATCTGATGTTATTGGTTTTCTAACCAGAGGAATACCATTAGCATTTCTTGTAATTTTGATTTGGCTTTTGCAAATTCCCTAAACTTCTGTTTATCTGGAAATGGCCTAATTTCACCATTATATTTGAGATTCACTTTTTCTGGGTATATAATTCTTGGCTGACAGTTATTTTCCTTCGAGGCTTTATGTTTGTCACCCCATTGACTTCTTGGTTGAATGGTCTCTGCCGAGTAGTCCGAGCTTAGTCTTCTTGACTCCTTCGTAGATGACTTTTCATTAACCATAGCTGCTCTTAAAATTCTCTTTATCTTTCATTTTGGTAAGTTTGATTATAACCTGTCTTGGTAACTTTTTTCTGGGATTTACCTTATGTGGTGTTCGATGAGCATCTTAGATAGGTATCTTCTCTTCTTTCATGATATCAGGGAAGTTTTCTGCCAACAAATCTTCAACAATTCTCTCTGTATTCTGTATTCTCTATAATTCCCCCTTGTTCTGGTACTCCAATTAATCATAGATTATTCCTCTTGATAGAGTCCCACTTAATTTTTAGGATTTCTTCATTTTTTTTTTTTAATTCTTTTATCTGCTTTTCCCTCAAATACGTTGGTGTCAAGTGTTTTATCTTCAATATGACTAACTCTGACTTCCATTGCCTCAGTTCTGCTCCTATGACTTTCTATCGAGTCATCTAGTTATGAAATTTTATTGTTAATCTTCTGGATATCTGTTTGCTCTCTCTCTATGGATTCTCGCAGCCTATTAAATTTGTTATGCTCTTCTCTAATCTTCTTAAGTTCCTCTGTTGCTTTATCTATGTGTTCCTTGGCTTGTTCTACATTTTGCCTGATCTCCTTCCTGATCTCTTAAAGAGTTCTGTATATTAATCTTTTGTATTCTCCGATAATTCCAGAGAGTTTTCTCTGGACAATTTCTTGATTCTTTGTTTTTGGAGCTTGCTGAAGCCATTGTGATCTGCCTCTTTATGTGTTTTGATATTGACTGTTGTCTTTGAGCCATCAATATGTTATAGTATTTATTTTGTGATTGCTTACTGTGTCTTAGCTTCTTTTTTTTGCTTTGTTTTGATGTGCCCAAATAGGCTGCTTTTTGGGCTAGTTTGATTATTGGTGCCTTTGAAGATTTAACATCCTGTCACCAGGTGGTTGGATGTGTTATTAGGTACGTCAGCCCAGGAGTCCATTTAGTTTTCTTGCATGGATTCAACTCAGGTGTCCAGGTAGTTGATCACCAAGTGTGTGGTAAAGGCTCTCACCTACAGGCCTAGATGGGCGGGGTGATTGGTGTAGCCACAGGTATCTGGCTGCAGTAGAGGGTCACACGCTGAGCAAAGCAGGAGGCTGACAGCTGTCCTTGATGTATGGGAAGAAAGTACATCCCTGTCCCTAAGAGCATGTAGGAGGGAAGATGCATTTTACAGCTGGAAAGGGCACCCAGTGCTGTTGGGTGTATGGAATGGGAGGAACCACTTATCTTGGACCCCTGTGGCAGGTGGCTATGTGGTATGGGTGGGGCCACCAGTCCTCAGGCCCCTGATGTGGGTAGGTGAGACCTTGCTTAAGAGGCAGAGTGGTGTCAAATGTCATAAATCTGCCACTGCACCATATAGCTGATACAGTGAAGTTAGGCTTCAGGTATATACCCTGTTGTACTATGCTAATGAGGGCCTACACTGCTGAAATGGGCCCACGCAGGTCTATGCAGGGGTGAAAGGCATTCAGAGTCCATGGACCCCTTACGCCTGTGCCTAGGCAAAGCAGCTGTGGCTGCCCTGAGTTCCTAGCTTAGGGAGCTGACAGATTATTTTTCCCTCTTTGTTAATTCATTCCCTCTCCAAGGCTGGGAGATGGGTTAGGAAGTTTGAGGGGTCCACTTCCGGCCCAGGGGATGCAGGATGCGACAGTCACTGAAACCAGCCTGGACTGGTGCAGAGCAGGGAAGGAACAGATGAATGGGAAAGAGGCTTTTCCCAAAGGGGTGTTTTTGGATCTGCATGGTAGGTTAGACACATCCATTTATCTTTTGCCTATTGAGCACTGCTTTTCACTCATTCTGGAGGCTCGAGTAGACTCTTTGCTGCTCGGTCTCTCTCGATGTTGAAAACGCATCTTGAGTGCCTGTTTGCCTCTCTGCTGGTGCCAGCTGAATCAGCCTTTAGGATGGCAGTGCCCACCAGGTCAGGTCTGGCAACTCTTCACCTCTTCTGAACCATCTCTCCCTCTCCCTGCCATTCAGTCCAATTTCTCAACTTTATCTTTGATTTTCAGGGCTCCTAGATTGTCATATATAGTTGATTCACTTGTTTTTACAGGTCTTTGTGGTAAGAGGGACACAGGAAGCATCTGACTACTCTGCTATCTTGGCCCCACCTCACAATAACATTTTTAAGAAAAATAACTATTTTTCTAAAACAAAACAATTTAGTTAGAGAGGTGATGTTGATTTACATTTGGGACAATTCCTTAATACTTGGATTAAAAGAAGATAGCTGGAGTCTCATGAATGCTTTTTCATTCAATCTGTTGTAATACCATCATGTAGCATCTAGAAAACTAAATTATGTACTTGTGAGATAATGAGAAAAGGTCAAATAATATCCTAATATTGTTATGAGAACTGTTTTAACTCCACAGACTTACTGAAATATCTCAGGGCCCCCAAGTCTTCCAGACCACACTTTGTTGTTTTTAGGTGCTGTTGAGTCAGTTCCAACTCATAGTGACCCTATGCACAACAGAACAAAACACTGCGCAGTTCTGCACCATCCCCACCATTGTTGCTATGCCTGAACCCATTATTGCAGTCACTGTGTCAATTCATCTTGTTGAGGGTCTTTCTCTTTTTCACTGACCCTCCACTTTACCAAGAATGATGTCCTCCAGGTACTGATCCATCCTGATAACATGTCCAAAGTATATGAGAGTAATCTCACCATCCTTGCTTCTAAGGGGCATCCCAATTGTACTTCTTCTAGGGCAGTTTTGTTCGTTCTTTTGGCAGTCCATGGTATATTCAATATTCTTGTCCAACACCACAATTCAAAGACATCAGTTTTCTTTGGTCTTCCTTATTCATTGTCCAGCTTTTGCATGCATATGATGTGATTGAAAACACCACAGCTTGGGTCAGGCACACTTTAGTGCTTAAGGTGGCATCTGTGCTTTTCAACACTTTTAAGAGGTGTTTTGCAGCTGATTTGCCCAATGCAAGGCGTGTTTTTGTTTGTTGACTGCTGCTTCCATGAGTGTTGATTATGGATCCAAGTAAAATAGAATCTTTGTAGCCTCAATCTCCTGTCCATTTATCATGATGTTGCTTATTGGTCCAGTTGTGAAGATTTTTGTTTTCTTTATGTTGAGGTGTAATCTGTACTGAAGGCTGTGATACTTGATCTTCATCAGTAAGTGCTTCAAGTCTTCTTCACTTTCAGCAAGTAAGATTGTGTCATCTGCATAATGCAGGTTGTTAATGAGTCTTCCTCCAATCCTCATGCCCCGTTCTTCTGCATATAGTCCATCTTCTCAGATTATTTGCTCAGCATACAGATTGGGTAGGTATGATGAAAGCATACAACCCTGACACACACATTTCCTGACTTTAAACCGTGCAGTTTTCCCTTGTTCTGTTTGAACAACTGCCTCTTGATCCATGTACAGATTCCTCATGAGCACAATTAAGTGTTCTGGACTTCCCATTCTCCTCAATGTTATTCTCAATTTGGTATGATCCACACAATTGAATGCCTTAGGATAGTCAATAAAACACAGGTGACCTTTCTAGTATTCTCTGCTTGAAGCCAGGATACATCTTCTTGCATGTGATATTAATGATGTTGTTCAATAATTTCCATATTTGGTTGGATCACCTTTCTTAGGAATAGACATAAATACGGATCTCTTCCAGTCGGTTGGCCAAGTAGCTGTCTTCCAAATTTCTTGGCATAGATGAGTGAGCACTTCCAGTTCTGCATCTGTTTGTTGAAACATCTCAGTTGGTATTCCATCAATTCCCAGAGCCTTGTTCTTCACCAATACCCTCAGTGCAGCCTGAACTTCTTCCTTCAGTACCATCAGACCACACTTTAAGAAGCCTTATTTTATGACTTCTGATTTGTTTCTCAAGATAGAGTACTTATCATTTGACCAACTTTTCAAATTGACACTTTTTTAAAAAATATACCTTATCATATCTGCTATCACAAAGATAATGATGCTGTGATAATAGTCTTTCATTATTAAATCCCACAAAGATCCAATGGAAATAAAATATGTTTATTGGAATATGTTACAGGACATATTGAACTCAAGTTAATTGCCCATTCCAAACGTGCAAAACTTATGACATTTTTGATACTAAACCTTTTCTTAGAACCCTTCATAGAAGGTAACATTTTTACCTGTTCATGTGTTCATATCTCTTATCTTAAAAACAAAAGTATTCTAATTTTATATACTATTTTTATATTTGTGGTAGGCATGTAACATTTCTTATTGGTCTCATATTCCGCTTACCTCCAGGTACAGGCAAGACTTTTGAAATGCATATCTCTGTCTTTGTTGACCTCACCTTGTTTAGTGTTATTAAATGACTTTTGTTGTTGTTGCTCATGGGTATCTCACCAGAAGAGCAAGGGTTCATGGACTTGGTGAGCTATGGATGTCTAGACATTTTTTCTTATCACTGAAGATGACATGTAAACTTGGAGACAAGATCCATGAACCAAGGGATCAAGGTCAAAAACAAGGACACTGAACAGTACTTTTATTAGGTATATTTCAGGCAGTTTAGAAATAGTCCTCAAAGAGTGAAAGTCAGAACCAGGATATAAAAAATGTTAAGCAACTTAAACCATACCTATAATGGAAAAGCACTAGGCTTGGTTGTATGTTGACCAAACATGTGTGTTATATTACATCAGGACCCTAAGCTGTAGCAATGGAGATGACAGAAGATTAGACTAACACAGACTGACATGGTCATTGTTACCACATCCTTGCAGAGCAGGTGCACACTGTAGGTTGCCTTATCTTCCTCATTTGACCTGCTTTTGTAGAACTAAAACTCATAAGATCCAAAAGGCAGATTGAAGGAAACTCAAATTAATCTTGCCAACTTCTGTATTAGACTGTCTAGTACACATTAGAAAAAAAAAAAAAAAAAACATGATTGGGTGCATTCAAAATCAGTATGGTATTTCATTATCAGAGCATCCAGGACCAAATATTATATTTTATAAATAGCCACATTCTGCTATGTAATTTCAGTATTCACATTTTATCTGTAATTCCTAGAATCTATTGCTGCAGTATGAGACCCTACCAACTTCTTAAGCAAAAGATGCGTCTTTGTACAAAAGTAAAACTTATCTCTACAAACACCTGCTGGTGCAGATAACCTGCATTTTAGGAAAGTGATATCCATTCTTTATATCTTGACACTGACAACTCACCAACTGTGCAAACAGGATCTTCTGGGAGGATAGTTACTGCATAGGCTGGAAGTAAGTTCAAGAAATAGGCATAACCTGACAATATTAAAAACAATAGAAGTTTCTGGTCATATTTTATTGTTTGGGGTAAAAGGCAGGGGAAGACACACAGAACAAAATAACAGCCTTTATAGTTCATTTCCGATCATAAGTATGCTAAGCAAAGGAACGCTAATAACAGTGTTTGATAGAATTATAGGAAATGGCTAAAATAAGTAACTGATTCGGGAAGCACCTAGAAAGAATTTTGTATGCTCTTAAGTAATAAGCACACTTATATTTCTTGGAAAAGAGCGTAAAGCAAAAGCAAGTTAGACTACTCTGGACAACTTCTGGGGTGGATCCAGAAACACAAGGAAAAGCAGAGTTAGTGGAGCGATCCCCAGCTCAGCAGGTCTATGATGACTGTAGGTGAGAGGATGTAGATGGTTGATATCTACAGCGGGGCTAGAGGCCAATCTCTGAAAGCCAGGATGGTTTAAACTTGGCTAAAGTTTGTTTAATCAGTTGTAATCATTGTATGGAATCAGGCCTAGTTTTCCTTTGGCCCCTTGGGGGGAAACAAAATTGTCCATCAGATTTTATTCTCTGAGATAAGAATATTTTGATAGAAGATTCCGGTTGTGGAGAATCATAATCCTGTTGTTTATATAACCTGTTGTTTATTAAGTATTGTAGCAAATTTAAACTGACAGTTATATTACTCTACTCTTTGTTTTGTTCATTGCTTCTAGGATAATTTTGCTAGATAAGACTCAGCAAAAAAAAAATTAGCCTTAAGAACAAAACCAAACCCGAACTGCCCCATAAAGTTTCCAAGGAGCGCCTGGTGGATTTGAACTGCCTTAAGAGTGGTGGAAAATTGGTGAAATAGACATTACATATACCTATCAAGGAGCACTGGTGGGGCAGTGTTTAAGAGCTAAGGCCGCTAACCAAAAAATTGGCAGTTCAAATCCACCAGCCCCTCCTTGGAAACCTTATGGGGCAGTTCTACCCTGTCTTCTATAGGGTTGCTATAAGTCGCAATCAACTCGAGGGCAATGTATTTTATGTCTATCAACATTTATACCAATTGTTCTCCCAATATAAATACAGATATCTAAATTGTTTTTCAGGTTTCCACTGCTTTTTCATGAATACGAATATATGTGTATACTATAATTACTTGATTTAAAAAAATTAACATGCATTCATTGTGCACTTATTAAGTCCTAGGCATTTTGCATTGGGGAAATATAAGTAAGATATAGTTCCTGCTCCAAGGAAGAGATTACAATCTGCCTGATAAGTGTCTATTATTTATTTTGCAAATATATTTCTGATACTAAACAATACATTTCAAATTAGATATATGTTTGGTTTTTATTTTTAACCTTTTGTGCTCTCTTTGTACCATTATTTAGAATATAAGTGCACTAAAGAATAAATTACAAAGTTGGTACTTAAAATTTGTAATGCTTTTTTTTCTTTTTTTATGTTAGTTTTTCTATTTTTTTAAATATTTCTCTATTTGTAAACTGTGTCCCAAAAAGAAAACAAATAGCCTAGAGCAAAAATCTGTTTATCACCTGAATCTATATTGAGCTTTCACAAAGTAACAGGCAAAGGCAGGTGCCAGAGCTTTAGCCTGACACTAACAGGGATATCCTACCACTGACCTGAGGCTGATGACGGGGCCTGGATGGCGGGAATCATGGGAGACATCCAGCCATATGTCACAGGTGCCACAGGAGTACCTGCTGTTTCTAGATCGTAATCGATGTATCTCTGTGTGAAATGTCAGCTATCGTCCCCTATTAAATTATTACTGCCTAATATAATGATCCCATTGCCTTCCAGTGATTCCGACCCACAGTGACCCCAGAGGACAGGGTAGAACTGCCCTGTAGGGTTTGCAGTTTGCAGCTGATGGATTTGAACTGCCGAACTTTTGATTAGCAGCCATATCATTTAACCACTGTACCACCAGGGCTTAAGTGCCGATAACCAAAAGGGTGGGAGTTTGAATCCACCAGCCACTCCTTGGAAACCCTATGGGGCAGTTAGTTCTACTCTGTCCTATAGAGTCACTATAAGTCATAATTGACTAGACGGCAACAGGTTTTTGGTTAATATGGTGATGGAGCCCTCATGGTGCATTTGGCTGCTAACCAGAAGATCAGCAGTTCGAATCCACCAGCTGCTCTTTGGAAACCCTATGGGACAGTTCTATTCTGCCCTGCAGGTTTGCTATGAGTCAGACTCAATGGCAATGGGTTTTTTTTTTTTTTTTTTCTTTTAATACAGTGACAGGATGGTACCTGAACATCTCTTGCTTGGGACACTGTCATTATTTATTTGACTTTTGTACCAGAGAATTAAACTTTCTCCTTATAAATTTGCTTTGCCATCATTAATCTTAAATGGCTTTTTGTACTATGAGGAAGAGTTAATATTCTTTTACCTAAGCAACGAGGCTAAATTGTTCGTATGACAAATTATTTCTGACAAATGAATGTATTGTGGCCATTATTTGTAATGTGACACAGCTCGAGGTTAAAACAAGCTCTCCCATTCCTGAGGCGGACTCATGGGGACTAGGCTTGCCACTGTCTATTAGTGTAGGGCAGTATTAAAATCAGAGGCTTTCACTCATTGTTACTGAGAGATCCCTATGCAGTGAACATTTGTTATATGCCTGCTTTCTGACCACACACATGCCAGGGTATTTTCTTTTCATTTTTCTCTCTTCAATCGTGTGATGCTTTTTTCCAGCAAAGAATTGCATTCTTTGCTGATTCACATTTTCTCAAAGAATTATTCTGGATTTGATTGAAAATTTCCAACTTTGACCAGGGTCATTTTTGAGAAAGGTTGATATTTTTGACTTGCAGTTTAATTGGCAAGTTTAGTGGAAAACATTGAATTTCTAGATTCACGCTAACAAAAACACCTGTCAGGATATTGTGAGATGCTATCTCACCTCTTTTTTCTAATATCATGGTTTAGAAAATGGTGTCACTTGATAAAGTTTTCTTTTTTGAGTAGTTAGGATTCATAGAAGCACTAAATGAACGTATTTAGCTTTTTTATTATATAAATTGTTGAAAATTATTTTTAAAAATACACAGTACATTTTGACTCACTATTATTTGCTAAATACTTTTTAACTAAATTACGAATGTAATGATGTGTAATAATTTAGTTTGGAGATATTTTAGTGATAAAAATCAGATTTGTGTTAAAAAATAATGAGTGTATTTAGATGTTGCCTTATGATATAGGCTACAGGGTTTCATTGGCACAGCCTTCCACAGACAATATTTTGCTAAAGGTGGTACTGAAAAAAACTACCAGTCATGTTGGAAAATGGTCATAAAGGTGAAAGTTTCACTGACCATGTCATCATCTGTGTTGTCCTGTCACAGGTTTTGTGGGGTTTACTAGTGTGACAGCATTCAGCCTGCTCTGTTCCAACCACAAGTAACACTAGTATCAGTACAGGAATCGTTGCTGTTGTCAGGTACCACCAAGTCATTCCAATTCATAGTGACCCCATGCACAATGGAACAAAACACTACCTGGACTTGTGCCAACCTCACAGTTGTTTCTATGTCTGAGCCCATTGTTACAGCCAACATGTCAATCCACCTCTTTGAGGGTCTTTCCCTTTTTTGCTGACCCTCTACTCTACCAAGCATGATAACCTTCTCCAGGGACTGGTCCCTCCTGATAACATCTCCAAAGTATGTGGGAGGAAGTCTTATCTTTGCTTCTAAGGAGCATTCTGGCTGTACTTCTTCTAAGACAGACTTGTTTATTTTTCTGGCAGTCCATGGTATATTCAATATTCTTTGCCAGCACCATAATTTGAAGGCATCAATACTTCTTTAGTCTTCCTTATTCATTGTCTAGTTTTTGCATGCTTATGAGGTGATTGAAAATATCATGGCTTAGGTCAGGTGCACCTTAGTCCTCAGGATGATATCTTTCGGAAATCATTAGTTGTTGGATAAGTGCTCAGCTCCTGACCAAAGGTCAGTGGTTCAAACCCATGAGCACCTCCACGGAAGAAAAGACCAGGTGATGTGCTCCTGTAAAGGTTACAGCCTAGGAAAACTTACAGGGCAGTTCTACTCTGTCCTTTAGTGTTGCTACAAGTCTAAATCAACTTGATGGCACAAAATAACAACATATATCTTTCTGCTATTCTTTGAAAACAGGATATAGCTGGGTGGCATCACTATCTTCTAGCTTTTACCAGTGTAGAATAATACCTTTTATCTAGCAGGATTCAAAACATTTTATTTTAGTTTGAGTGTCATCTTAATCACTTCTCTAAAGTGTACATTTCTGTGTTTAATATTTTCTTTTTTTTAATTTTCTCATACTCCATTCACTGGCTTCTTTACACAATAAAGAATTATACATAGGACTGGATTTTCTTTTCTATTCAATATTTAGGGAGTTATTTCTTAGGAAGATTCTGGAGTTCATTTACTTACTCATTCTAAATACATACATAGAAGATTGATCATATCAGAAACTGCATGTAGTTCTGGAGTTCCAAAATTCAACGCATGTCCATTTGAGGGGAGGGTAAGAAGTGCCAGGCAGGGAAACATGGATTTCTATGCAGCACTGAGGGGAGATCTATATTAGAAATAGCATCAAAGTTGGCTTTCAGAAGAAGTCAACACTTTGGCCTCATTTTAAAGACTGAAGAAAAAAAGTGGAGGTTGAAGTTAGGACAGCAAAAAAACATTATTAGAACGTTTAGTGTTAATAATAGTGTTTAAAAAAAAATTCCCTGTGTATAATTACACCTAACCTACTCTTCACTTATCAACTATTTCATTGTCTGACATTTCACATATTTGACAATAGTAAGAAATCTACTCTCAGACTATTTTGTGCATTAATGATGTACACCTGGCAGTAACCAATGCCAAGGTGCAACACAAGAGTAACACTGGCTGTGATGGTTATGGCTATATGTAGACTTGGGTGGGCCATGATTCTCTGTGGGTTGGCAGTTATGTAATGGTGTAACTTGGGAGTTATGTAATGGTGTGATTTGGCAGTTACATAATGATGTAGTCATCCTCCATTTTCACATAACTCCAATTTTCAGAAAATGGCCTGGGCTTTGGATCCTAATCAACGTTGATTAGTGAGGAGTGGGCGTATATAATTTAGTATGTATTGTGTTATTGATTTCTCACAAAAACTCTATGTACTGGGCTAAGGAGGTATTGCCAGTCCTATTTATAAGCAGATCTTTAAGAGACCTGTATCAGGACCAGAGTCTGGGTTTTCTGACTTGCAGAATTTTGCCACTTTTTTCTTTATTTGAGAAAATTAATTTTACAATTTTTATTTGTGTGTGTGTAGAAAACTATCAAATGTCATCCCACACTTCTTTTGTAATACTTTTTTATGTATTTATTTTTTATGTAAGTTTATACATCTTGGAAACCATTATATATACAAAGCAAGAGTAGGGTAAAGCATTCAGAATAAAGAAACAACAACTGCAAAAAACAAAAAACAGTTTGGTGAAGAAGTAGCTCACACTGAATTTTTTTCTTTCTCTTTTTTTTAAAGATAAAATTGATAACATAAAAACCAGACATTACATAGAGTATGAAAATTGATCCTGCACTTGTCTTTATATCCTCAGTGCCTAAACATGAGTGTGAGCTGACAGACATTCAGTATATATTTTCAATTAGTTAATGGATTTTCTTGTTATGCACTGTCGATGTGATCTGTTCCCGTAAAGTTTAAAGCCAAGAAAACCCTATAGGACAGTTTTACTAGTGGCAACTCTCTGTCACATGAGGTTGATACGAGTGGGTGCAACTATGCAAATAAGGTGCTTGTGGCCCACCAAGGGGATTGAACATCTTGCCAACAGTGCAGATGATGTTTACGGAATCCTATAGAGGTCAGGCCATACAAATAAGGTGTTTGGAATCCTAATGGGGTGAATGGTCAGTTTTGCCATCCTGCTAGGCTTAAAAAGAGCTAATTCCAGAGCAGGAAGCAGACCTCGCTACCATCAAGAAAGAAGAGCTGGGAGCGGAGCACATTCTTTGGAATCAGAGTCCTTGTGCTGAGAACCTCCTAGAAGCAGGAGACAGAGAGAGCTGTAACACTGGAGACAGTGAGAAGCAACAACAGGCATAGCAAAATGCAGCAGCAGAGAAATGGGGGCAGCAGAACCAGGAGACTGAGAGGAGATGGCATGGTGGGCTTCCCAACCTATCAAGCAAGGTGGCTGCAGTGTGTATGCCAACACAGAGCGAGACAGCTGAGTGCTTTTGGGCTGGTGGCTTGCTGGTGGAGTGGGGTGTCTCTGGGCACTTATTGGCAGAGCTAAAGGAGCTTTGTAACACTTGCCTGAGCAGGGAAGAAGCCAGGTTGAGGGGCCGAGGGGTTGAGAGAGGCCTGCTTGCGGGCATAGCCGAGAAGCTGCCCTGACTTAAGAACTGTATCCTGAGTCATTCCTAATTCTGAATTGTAAACTGTTACTTCCCTAGTAAACTCCGTATCTGTGAGTTCTGTGTGGCCATCACAATGAAATACCAAACCCAGCAGAGAAGTAGAGAGTGCTGTGGAAAGGTCTATGGTTACAAAGGTGGGAGGGTACAGGTATGTTTGACCTCCATCTCGCAGGTGTCAGCCGTGGGCTGCTGCTCCTGGTGATTCTGCTCCCCCTGGAGTTAGAGAATTTCTGAGCCATCTTGCCTTTTTTTTACATGCGATGATTCAGGTGATAAATTATTTAACTCTTTCATTACTGTATCTTAGGAATATTTACTTGATGACTTTAATGGTAACAGCTTTGTCTTTAGACCATGCCAGATAACCTTCTATAATTAGGCTGTGCTCCTTGGAAACTATCGGGCAGTTCTGCTCTGTCCTATAGGGTCACTATGAGTCGGAATCGACTCGAGGGCAGAGGGTTTTGGTTTCATTTTGATATATTGAAATATTAATGGTATATTTTCATCTCAGAAAATGCTATCAAATTTATCTTTTATTTGTTTCCTTTACACATTAAAAAATTAGTATGCAATATAGTATTTTATGTAGCATTCATGTACTTATAAAACCAAAAACCCAGTGCCGTCGAGTCGATTCTGACTCATAGCAACCCTATACTTACAGAATCCCGAATTGTATTATGAAGAATGGCTTCTGTTCGGAAGATGTAAGTTTTAATGTTTTTCACCACCACTATTCTATGCTGTTATAGGGCTTTGGATTCTGCTATTTTATGTCTGTGGGAGTGAGAAATGAAAATGCCAGATTTATGACAACACGATGCATTGAGGCAACCCACATGAATACCATTAATGTCATACTCTGTCTTCTTGTCTTCGGGCAAGTTACATTTCCAGTAAAAAACAAAATACTGTAATTCAGAATGTTTTCACTAGATGTTTGTATGATTTTAGACACTTAAAAATCCTAATAAAGCTGGCAGTGAGCTATGCAGTATTTTTCTTTCTTAACCTGCTTATGCATCATTTTAATGAAGATCAATACTGTGTTGCACAGGCTTGGAATTTTACAATAGCTATTTAAAATACATTATAACACATAAGCGTAATATCTCTTCATGGAATGCAAATAGACGCTCTACTCAGTGCAAATTGTATTAACTAGGCATTATATATGGCTTTTGCACTTGACAGCTATTGAATATATATTTCTCATAATCACTTTAAAACAGAATTTTGTTTATGTACTTTTAAATTTGTCTTTGATAGCAATTACATGAAGCATTGAGATGCCTCTTTTGTTATATAAATAAGTCCTTTAAGGATAAGTATTTGTATATTTATGTTTTATTCTTTAAAAAAACTTATTCATGCCAATTTATTCAGTTTGAATAACATATTGGCCCTTTAGGTGTTTAGAGGCTCCTAAACATTAATATAGATATTTGGTATCTACTCTTTGTAAGGAAACCCTGGTGGCATAGTGGTTAAATGCTACAGCTGCTAACCAAGAGGTCAGCAGTTCAAATCCGCCAGGCGCTCCTTGGAAACTCTATGGGGCAGTTCTGCTCTGTCCTGTAGGGTCGCTATGAGTCAGAATCAACTCGACAGCAGTGGGTTTGGTTTTTTGGGTTTTACTGTCTGTAAAACAAAAATTGTTTAGAATAAACGGTTAAAGGGAGTTGGAACTCAACATTTATTAAGCACTTACTAGACCACAGTTATTGTTCTAGGAGTATGCCTATGTATCTACCTTAAGTCTCACTACTCTGTGAAGTAGCATATTGTTCTCACTTTGTAGCGCTCTGAGGAATTAGACATGTAGCCTGTGATGACACCAATAAGAAGTTAGCAAGGGATGAAATGAGAATTCAGACCGAAGTCTGCTTGACTATAAAGGGCATACAGTTTCATTACTTCATCATTCCACATTTATATTTAATAGATTATTTCATAGTTCATCTATTGAACTTGACTGTAATATTGTATGTAATAAAGTAGAAGACAATTTTCTTATAGACTTATTTCATGCAGGACATTTATAGTCATTCTTTTTCTCCCTTTATTTTATTTAAACAGACTTCTATAGAAAAGACCAAAGCATAAGGTGGATTTCTGCATTTACAATAAAATGCAGAAAAACTGAGATCTGAACAATTAGCCTTCAAAATCTTCAGCTATACCTGGTATAATCCATTTCACTTCTTTTAGGGTTTCAGTTTTCATGGTAAAAAGCAATATCACACTAGATTAATAATTCTGAGTTATGAGAGTCATAATTATATAAAATGATACATTTGTACTCACCACAGAACTACTGTAAAGAAAAAAAAGTTAGCTATTTTGTGCTGAAAATAACCAAAATAAATATATTTAATAAATACTTCATGGATTGATCAAAAATAAATTTGCATTAATTTATCCAAAGCAAAGGTACCTTATTGCCAGTGAGATACTAATTTGCAGTTACACCGGGCACATTACCACCAGCCATTAGCTCCATGGGAGCTTCCAGGCCTGCCCTCTCTTCTGACATCAGGCAAGCGGCACAAAGCTCTCTTTTAATGTCATTTCTATTGTTAGTATTGATAGTTTTTTTCTTCCTGTCACTTCCATCACACCTACTTTATATGTCTTGTCTAAGGCAGGTACATCAGTATTTGAACTTAAACTTTAATTGGGTTTACTGTTACTTAATTTTGAATAACTATAAAGTTTTTATACGACTATGTACAGCATTTCATTACACACACATTTCTACACATTCTTTTAAATCCAACTCAGATATTAATTCCCCTCTGAAAACCTTCCCTGACTTTCTCAAGCAGAGTTAGTATTTCCTTTTTACAGTATTCCACAGTATTTAGCATTGCTCTGGACTCTCACTATGCCTGACACATTGCATGTTGTTGTTGTTAGGTGCAAATGAGATGTTTCCGACTCACAGCGACTCTATGTACAACTGAAGGAAACAATGCCCAGCCCTGCACCATCCTCAGGATCACTGCAATGTTTGAGCCACTGTGTCATTGTTGCAGCCACGGTGTCAATCCATCTCATTGCAAGTGTTCTTTTCTGCTGACCCTCTGCTTTACCAAGAAAGATGTTCTTCTCCAGGGAGTGGTCTCTCCTGATAACATGCCCAAAATATGTGAGATGAAGTTTTGCCATCCTTGCTTCTCAGGAGCATTCTGGCTGTATTTCTTCCGAGACAGATTTGTTCATTCTTCCTGCAGTCCATGATATATTCAGTATTCTTCACCAACACCATAGTTCAAATGCATAATTCATTGGTCTTCCTTACTCATTGTCCAGTCTTTGCTTGCATATGAGGTGACTGAAAATACCATGGCTAGTTAGCCCTCAAAGTGGCACCTTTGCTTTTTAACACTTTAAAGAGGCCTTTTACAGCAGTTTTGCTTGATGAAATATGTCATTGGATTTCTTGACTGCTGCTTCCACAGGCGTTCATTGTGTATGCAAGCAAAATGAAATCCTTGACAATGTCAATATTTTCTCCATTTATCATGTTGTTGTTTATTAGTCCAGTTGTGAGGATTTTTGCTTTCTTTATGTTGAAGTGTAATACATACTGAAGGCTGTGGTCTTTGATCTTCATCAGTGTCATGGGTTGAATTGTGTCTCTCAAAAATATCTGTCAACCTGGCTAGGTCATGATTCCCAGTATTGTATGATTGTCTACTACTTTACCATCTGATGTGATTTTCCTATGTGTTGTAAATCCTATCACTATGATGTAATAAAATGGATAGTGGCAGTTATATTGATGAGATCTACAAGATTAGACAGAGCCTTAAGCCAATCTCTTTTGAGATATTAAAGAGGGAAGCGTGCAGAGAGACACGGGGACCTCATACCACCAAGGAAGCAGTGCTGGGAGCAGAGTGCAGCCTTTGGACCTGATGTTTTGCGCTGAGATGCTCCCAGACCAAGGGGAGACTGAGGACAAGGACCTTCCTCCAGAGCTGACAGAGAGAGGGGAAGACTTCCCCTGGAGCTGACACCCTGAATTTGGACTTAGAGCCTACTAGACTGTGAGAGAATAAACTTCTCTTTGTTAAAGCCATCCATTTGTGGTATTTCTGTTATAGCAACACTAGATGACCAAGGCAATCAGTAAATGCTTCAAGTCTTCCTCACTTTCAGCAAGCAAGGTTGTGTTAACTTGTGTATTGAAGGATATTAATGAGTCTTGCTCCAATTCTGATGTCACATTCTTCTTCGTATCGGCCATCTTCTCAGATTATTTGCTCCGCATACAGATTGAATAAATATGTTGAAAGGATAAAATTCTGACATACACCTTTCTAGGTTTTAAGCCACAAATTATCCCCTTGTTCTGTTTGAAAGACTGTCTTTTGATCTACGTACTGGTTTCTCATGGGCATAATTGAGTGTCCTGGAATTTCTGTTCCTCACAATGTTATCCATAATTTGTTATGATCCATACAGTCAAAAGCCTTTGCGTATTCGATAAAATACAGGTAAACATCTTTCTGGTACTCTCTGCTTTCAGCCAAGATCCATCTGACGTCAACAATGATATTCCTCTTCTGAATCCAGCTTGAATATCTGACAGTTCCCCGTGAATGTATACTGCTGTAACAGTGTTTGAATTATCTTCAACAAAGTTTTACTTGTGTGTGATATCAACAATATTGTTTGGTAATTTTCACATTCTGTTGGGTCATCTTTCTTTGGAATGGGCACAAATATGATCTCTTGCAGTCAACTGGTGAATTAGCTGTCTTCTAAATTTCTTGGCATAGATGAGTGAGCACCTCCAGTGTTGTATCCCTTCGTTGAAACATCTCAGTTTGTATTCTGTCAGTTCCTGGACCCTTGTTTACCCCCAATGCCTTCAGTGAAGCTTGGACTTCTTCCTTCAGTACCATCAGTTCTTGATGATATACTACCTCCTGAAATGGTTAAATGTCGACCAATTGTTTTTGGTACAGTGACTATGTGTATTCCTTCTGTCTTTTAATTCTTCTTGCTTCCTTCAATATTTTGCCCAGAGACTCCTTCAAAATTACAACTGCAGGCTTGAATTTTTTCTTCAGTTCTTTCAGCTTGAGAAATGCTAAGTGTGTTCTTCCTTTTTGGTGTTCTAACTTCAGGTCTTTGCACATTTTATTATAAAACTTTACATTGTCTTCTTGAGCTGTCTTTAGAAATCTCCTGTTCAGCTCTTTTACTTCACCATTTCTTCCATTTGTTTTAGGTACTCTAAGTTCAAGGGGAAGTTTTGGAGTCTCTTCTAACATCCATTTTGGCCTTTTCTTTCTTTCCCGTCTTTTTAGTGACCTTTTGCTTTCTTCATGTAGGTGTCATTGATACCATCACATATCTTGTCTGTTCTTTGGTCATTAGTGTTTAATGCATCAAATGTGTTCTTGGGATGGTCTCTAAATTCAGGGGATACACTCAAAGTTGTACTTTGATTTTCATGGACTTGTTTTAATTTTCCTCAGCTTCAACTTGAACTTGCACAGAAACAATTGATGGTCTGTTCCACAGTTGGCCCATGGCCTTGTTTTACTGATGATATCAAGCTTCTTCATCACCTCTTATGACAGAGGTAGTTGATTTGATTCCTGTGTATTCCACCTGGTGAGGTTCACGTGTATAGTCACCGTTTATATCGTTGAAGAAAGATACTTCCGATGAATACATCGTTGGTCTTCCAAAATATTATCACACAATCTCCAGTGTTGTTTCTTTCACCAAGGCCATATTTCCCAACTAGTGATTCTTCTTGTTTCCAACTTTTGTATTCTAATCATTAATAATTATCAATGCATCTTGATTGCATGTTTGATCAATTTCAGACTGCAGAAGTTGGTAAAAATTTTCAATGTCTTCATCTTTGGCATTAGGAGTTGGTTCATAAAATTGGATAATACTTGTACTAACTGGTCTTCCTTGCAGACATATTATCATCCTATCACTGACAGCATTGTACACTTCAGGACAGATTTCAAAATGTTCTTTTGACAATGGATGTGATGCTATTCCTCTTCAGTTTGTCATTACCAGCATAGTGGACCATATGATTATCTGATTCAAATGGCCAGTACCTGTCCATTTTACCTTGCTAATGCCTACCTAGGTTATCGATCTTCAAGCATTTCATTTTAGACAACTTCCAGTTTTCCTAGATTCATACATCATACATTCCGTGTTCCAATTACTAATGAATGTTTGCAGCTGTTTCTTCTCATTTTGAGTCATGGCACATGAGCCAACGAAGGCCCCACAAGATTGACTACATCCAGGTCACTAAGGAAGACTCTATTTTGAGGAGGTAGCTCTTCCAACCTGAGGAGCTCATCTTGTGGCACTATATCAGACCATGTTCCACTGCTGTTCATGAGGTTTTCACTGGCCAGTTTTTTCAGAATAGATTGCCAGGTCCTTCTTCCCATTCTGTCTTAGTCTGGAAGCTACACTGAAACCGGTCTGCCATCGTTGACTCAGCTTGCATTTGAAGTACCAGTGACATATCTTCCAGCATCGCAGCAACACGCAATCCACCAAAGTGTGACAAACTGACAGATCAGTAGTGGGACTGTACCACAACAATTGCCCCTCGTCTGATGTGACTCATAGGCTCAGGGAAACATTCTTGTAATTAAACATTGTACCATAACTATAAGCAGTGATCTCTGCTTAGAATTTTATTTCTACCAGAGAGCCCAACATGTAATAGGTACTCATTGAATATTATTGAATTATTTAGTAATAGAGTGAAGAAACAACTCCAAGTTGAAACACAAAAATAGCCACACCACATTGGCCACTAAACTCCTTTCCAGAACATCTGTTGTAAATCATATGGACATAGAATGGGGTATACAATGACATTTGCCTTCTGGGTATGGATAGTGTGCTTGAAAATTGCTTCTTTTTAAGAATGGGAAACTGCCATGAAAATAAAATGTAAATTGTTTTCAATGAGGCTTAAACACCAAAAAGCTGTTTACTAGATGAGATTTGTAATGAATTGGTCTGCATTCTTACAACTCTGTTTTAGAGCTAGCTTTGCTTATTTGGGGAAGAAGGTGGACTTTCTCTATCCCTTTTTTGGCCCAAGGAACGCACTGCACCCACACACATTTTCTGCCTTGGGGTTCATTGAGAAACTACTTTCCTGCTGACAATATGTGCTGCCATCATGAG